>NC_081824.1:475939263-476154975 GCF_030867095.1 Alligator mississippiensis
AGAAGGCCGAGGGTCCCTCCAGGATTTCTCTCACCGCCTTGGGACGGTTGGCCCGGTACAGCTTCTGGATCCGGGAGGCCGCCGCCGGGTCGTAGCGCTGGCGCCTGGGTCGCCTCTGCGGTTGGGGCCTGTGGTCTCGTCGCGTCGCCGGTCTGTTGTTGTTTCCTCGGGGTTGGCCGGGCCGGGCGGCCGCCGAGAGCTCCTCTGTGAGCCGGGCCACCGAGGCCTCGAAAGCCTCGAAGGTGGTGGCCTGGGAGAGCTCCTCCAGCCAGAGGGTCTGCCATGGAGAGGGCATCCTCTGCTGCGGGGAGGGCTCCGCACCGGGAGATTCCGGCACGCTCGGGGGCCGGAGGGCGCCCGGCGGCTCGGTTCCTCCCGGCGGCTCCGGAACCCTCGGCGGGGCGGGGGCCTCGGGTGGCCCCGGGGGTCCCGGTGGAGGGCTGTCCGGTCGGGGCGTCGCGTTCGGTCGGGGGACCCTGGGCGGAGGCCTGCACGGTGGCGTCGTCGGGGCAGGTCTCTCCGTAGGGCGGTCCTCGGAGGTCTGGTCCGGTGGGGTTGTCGGCGGGGTGGCCGGTCTGGCGGGTCTCCGCGCCGCGGCCTGGGTGCGCCGGGCCGGGGCGGCGGACCTCACCAGCGTGCCGGGTCTCCTCTCTGCTCCGTGGCCTTGGCATACCTTCTGGTGGTTCTTGAGGAGCTTCAAGGCCTCGTATTCGGTGCCGCAGAGGGAGCAGTAAAAAGCTAGGCGCAGCTGGTGGAAGCGCCGCAGGTGCTTGTTCATGTCGCCGTGCGACCTGTACTGTCTCGGCGGGTGGCAGGTCGGGCAGAACAGCTTGCCCGGAAGAGGGAAGGGGAGGAACGTGAGCGCCGTCACGTCTGCTCCTTCCCCTGGGTCGTCCGTGGGGGGGTCCGGCATCGGGGGGGTTCGGGGCTCCTCCACCAGCGTGGGGAGACCCTTGGGGGGGGCGTCCTCGGGGCCGCCGGGGTCCGGGGGCCGTCGCCGTTCGGGGCCCGTCGTCGTCACCGAGGCGCCGTGGGGGTCCGGAGGGCTCCGCTGTCGCACGGGACGCTCCGTCGTTGTCCGGGGGGCGTCCTCGGGCTCCGGGGTCCTCCGCCGGGAGGCGGCTCTCGTCAGCCGGGGTTCCGGGCTTTGAGAGTCTCTCTGCCTCCGGGGGTCGATCGATGGTCGGGGGTCCGCCGCCGCCTGTCGGGGTCCCGACATCGTGGGGGGGTGCGTCGGGGTTCTTCGCCGGCTCGGGTTCGCTGGTCTACCCTCCTGGGAGGGTCCTCCGGGATCCGCAGTCGACGTTCCGCCCTAGCTGGGGTCTCCGTGCCTCGAGCGTTCTCGACAGTGGATCAGGGCGTCCTTGAGACCTGGGGGTGTTGCTCCACGTTCCGTCCTCCGAACCCTGGCGTTCGCCTACCGACCGAGGTCTTCGGCTACTAGCCCGAGCTGGGGTTTTCGCTTTATCGGGGTCCGGCGAGCCAGAGCACCCTTTGGCTACTAACCTGGGAAGCACGGTCGCTCGCGCAACCGGATACCCTTTCGGACGTACTGGCGGCACCGCCTTCTCTAGCCCGTCATGACTGACGAGAACCCTCGCTGCAGCAGGAGAAAGAAAAGCAAGCTGCTAGTCAGCTCACTTTTTGTCTCTATAGTTCCGGCAGTCTGCCGGACTGGGTTGGCGCCGGTCCTGGAAGTACTGCAATACCAGGCCGGGCGCGGGGCGAGAGTAAGTGTTTCTCTGTCTTTTTCAGCAATTAAACTGCAAAACCGGGCCGACGTGTGGAGCGGATGGAGCAAGCTCCGAGTTCCGCTCCCGGCACCGGAAAATGCGTTCAATGCGTCAGTCCTCGCATCGAGAACGTAAGAACAGATTTTTTTTTTTTTTTTTTTTTTTTTTTTTTATTAAAAGCATCCTTCGTTCACCACCACCAGGAAAAACCTCTCTCCTTCACATCACAGCACAACAAACCTTCCCGTACAAAACTGGAAAGCGCTTGTCTCTTTGTTACAGGTTCAAACTACAAAACCATTTTAGCTCTCCCTTAAGTAACAACGCTGAACATAAAATAACATCACATAACATAACATCTATCCAAACAGTTTCCTCCACCTTTCCCACCCCTTCCCTGCCCTCTCACTCAAACAGTTTCTGCCACTCAATACCTTCCCACTCTCCTTCTCCTTTCCGTCGATAGTACCCCAACTCTGCGTACGCTAAATACACACATTCCCGTGGCGCGAAATAAAGCCCCTTCTGTACCAATAAACATCGCGTTTTCCACAGTGCCATCCTTGTACACAACAGTAAAACCCGAATCTCCCATCCCCACGCTTTATGCCTCGCCAGTCCGTACATCGCTCCCTCGTAGCTCACGCAATCCCCCCACCCTATCTCTTTACAAAACTTCGCCACCTTCTGCCAAACCTTCTGTGCATATGAGCATTCCCATAGCACGTGGAACACCGTTTCCTCCCTGCTGCACAGTTCCCTCGGACACTCCCCTGACCTTAGCAGACCCCATTTCCGCTGCTCTGCCCTCACCGGTAGCACTTTCCTGACCGCTCGCCACGCAAAATCCTCGTGCTCCCCCTTCCATCTTTTCCCCACTATCCCCTTCCAGGCCCTTCCCACCTGCCCTTCTGACAACTCTCCTATATCTGCCATCTCATCCTTCGCTCTGATTCCTCTCAGCACCTTCTTTGCTTCTCTCAGTCCCTCGCACCCTAACTCCTCCAGCCCCTTCGCTCTCAAAAAGGCCCAGGCCCGTGCATACCACTTGGGCGGTCTCTCGGCCCACAAGCCCGTCCACCTCTCTCCGTATAATCCCAACCTCCTTAAAAACCTTCCCGCCCAATATCTGCACAACGCCGCCACTTTCCTTCCCTCCAAACCCGCAATTCGCACCACCCCTTTCCAAAAGTGCACGTACAGGAACACCTCTAGTTCCGGCACGCCCCAGCCTCCCAAGTTCTCCCCCTTATATAGCTCCCTCCTCGCCACCTTCTCCGTCTGCCCACCCCAGAAAAAGAGACATATCTCCCTTTGCACCCGCCTCACCTGCAACCAGGTAGGCGGGTATACCGTTGCCACAAACAAAATTGTTGGCAGCAGAAACTGTTTCATAATCCCCACCTTTCCCCGAAACGTCAACTTCCTCGTTCGCCACAGTCCTACCACCTTCCTCACCTGCCCTCGAAGCGCCTCCCACGCCCGCTCCCCCTTCCCCTTCACATCCATATAGACTCCCAACACCTTCGAACCCTCCTTCTCTACCTGCCACCCCACCTCCTCCAGCCCGGCCCATTCCCCCACCGCTAACAAACTGCTTTTCCCTGTGTTCACTCGTGGCCCCGCTGCTTCTCCATATTCCTTAATGCTTTCCACCACCCTCTCCAAGGACCCCCTATCCCGCACCATAAACATCACGTCATCCATATACAGAGTCACTCTCACTTCTCCTCCCCCCGGTACCGGTATTCCTCTCACTCTCCCATCTCTCCTCACTCTCTGTGCCAACGGCTCTATGCCGCACACAAACAGCTCCGGAGATAGGGGGCACCCCTGGCGCACCCCTCTCTCCACCCTGAATTCCTCTCCCAAACAGCCCTTCACCGAGATCCTGCTCCTCGCCCCTCTATACAGGGCTCTCACCCACCCCACAAATTGCCCAGGGAAGCCCATCCGGTCCAACACCTTAAACAGGAAACCATGCTCCAAACTGTCATATGCCTTCTCTAGATCTACACTACCCATCACCACTTTCCACCCCCTTTCTCCCACGTACTCCAAAGTATCTCTCCATACCCACTGCGTATCCCCCAGCCTCCTACCCTTCACTGCACACGTCTGGTCTTCCCCCACCACCTCTCCCATCACCTTCCCCATCCTTGTTGCCAGCACCTTTGAGAACAACTTGTAATCCACATTCAATAAAGTAATCGGTCTCCAGTTCTTCAACACTTCCTTGTCCCCTTTCTTATGCAACAACACCACCACCCCCACCGCAAAGCCCTCCCCGACCACCCCTGATTCCATCACCTCCCGAAACATCTCCACCACATCCTCCCCCACCACCCCCCAGAAACGCTCGTAAAATTCAGCCGGCAACCCATCCAAACCCGGCGTCTTCCCCTTCTTCATCTGCCCCAACACCTCCTTCACTTCTTCCTCCGTGACATCCCTCTCCAAATCCACCCTCTCCCTTTCTTCTACCCTCTTTTCCAGCTCCCCCAAAAACCTCTCCCCCGCCATCCCATCCACCTCTCGCTTTTTATACAGCTCCGCGTAGAAACCTGTCACCTCCTTTAACACCTCCCTTTGCGACTCGACCCGCACTCCCTTCCCTGTCACCACCGCCCCCACTTCCTTGCTCCCTTTTCTAACTCTGCCTGCAAAATACTTCCCCCATTCCTCCCCCTCCCCCAGCCACGGAGCCCGTGCTAAAAACATCCTTTCCTGTTCCTTCCCCCGAAACCATTCCTCTACCGCCCGTTTCGCCTCCCCCAGCTCCCGCTTCACTTCCTTTCCCCCCATCGCTTCTCGAATCAGCCCCTGAACCTTCCCCTGCAATCTCCCCAGCTCCTTCCTCTTCTCCCACGCTTGCCGTTTTCCAACTCTACTAAACCACCCCTTGATCTTCTCCTTCATAACCCTCCACCAATCCCAATGTGATTTAAACAGCACTCTTGTTGTTCTCCACCTCTCATATTCCCTCCCAAAGGCTTTACACACCCGTTCGTCTTCCAGCACCCTCGTGTTCAGCTTCCACACCCCCTTCCCTCTCCCTCCCCCGACCCGTAACTGTACCCTCAACATCTTGTGATCACTAAAACCCACTTCCACCACCTCCTTCCTTTCCACCCCCACTCCTTCCGAAACCAACACAAAATCAATTCTTGAAACCTTCTGTCCCCTGGGGTCAATCCTCGTTCCCACCCGCTCTCCCTTCCAGACATCCACCAGCCCCTCTTCCCGAATCCAATTCCCCAAACACCTCCCTGTACTATCCAAACTTCCCCCGCCAACCCCCCCCTCCCTATCTCCTCCCTCGAGAATGCAGTTGAAATCTCCGACAAAAACTTTCTTCCCTCCCCCTCCCCCACATATCGCCAATCTCCGAAAGAATTCCCTCCGTTCCTCCTTCACCGCCGGGGCGTAGACATTGAAAACCCCCACCTCCTCCCCCCCCACCTCCACCTTCATGTGTTGCAGGCGCCCCTCAACTAAGACCTCCACCCCGGTTACTGTTACCCGTGTTTCATCCACTAAGATTCCCACCCCCGCCGCTTTATTTCCACCCGCCCCCGCCCACCACGATCTTCCCTTGTCCCATCTTCTCCGTAGCACCCCGTAATCTTCTTCCCACCCGATCCCACACTCTTGTAAACAAATAATATCAGCCCTCACCGCCCTCAAAAACCCTCCCATCCTTTCCCACCGTTTCTTAGACGCTAGACTCCTCACATTTAAGGAGACAACACACAATGCCCCTGCCATGGCGAGTAGCAACAACAAAAACTTCCCCTTTTTCACACTTCTTCCCCACTCTCACTCTCCGATGTCTCCAGCACGGATTCCACCCCTTTCCGCCATTTCCCAGAAGTTTTCAAACGCTCCCCCACTGCTTTTGGGTTCAAAAATCCCAAAATGTCTGCCGTTTCCCTTTCCCCCTCTCCCTTTTCTTTCTTCTTCCCTTTCCCTCTTTCCTTTCCACCGTCGGTTTGTACCCCCGGCTTCTTCGTCTCCTTTTCCTCCCCGCCGGAGTTCTTCCTTTTCTTGAGACTCCCGTCTCGCCCTTGCTCAATGGCCTCCATCTCCTCCAGTTGTTCTACCCACGCTTTCTCTTTTATACGACTCGGCTTTTGTCCCTTTCCATGTTGCCTTTCCAAATCTGCTACCATACCCCTCAAGTGTTGCAATCCCTCAGCCTCCCTTCCTTCCTCCTCTGTTTTCTGTGTCCACTTCTCCACATTTTCCTCCTCCACCAGCTCTTTGGCTGCCTCTTCGATCCCCTCGTAAACCTTCTCCTCGTTCTCGAATCTTTCCTCAACCTGCGTTTCCTCCACGCACATCTCGTCCCCTTGCTCTGGCACCAACCTCTGCGCCTCCTCCTCCTCCTCCAGTATTCTCGTTTCCTCCCGGGCCTCCTCACGACTCCCCGCCATCCGTACGCGGTTAGCGTAGGACGAGGGGCACGCCTGCTGCGTGTGTCCCTCCTGCCCGCACCCTGGACACACAATGCTCCCCTTACAGAATTGGGCTGTGTGCCCCAGGCCCCGACAGCGGTAACACACAGTAAGGCGACAGAACGCCGCCAAATGCCCCTCTTGCCCGCACCGGTTACACAACTTGGGCTGATCGTGATATACCACGTAACCTCTGCATGGCCCAATTTGCACCGCCGAAGCTAAGTGCTTGACTGCCCCGGGCTTTCCCACCACCTCGCAGAGCGTCACCTTTGCTTTCCATGCCCCGGTCCACACCCCCCAGCGATCACACTCTCTCTCGACAACAGCCACCCGTTCCACCCTCTGCTCCAGCCATCTTTTAACTTCTTCTTTTTGGTCCACCTCAGTAAACATCTTGATGTAGAGAATTCTCTCTCGTGCTCTCCGCCCCATGTCAAAAACCAGGCCCTCCAAATCCCCTCTGTTCTGGGCCTCCTCATGGGCCTTCCAAAATGCTGCGTAACTGCTCCCATTTTCGAACGTGACGTTCCAAACTTTTCTGTTATCGAAAGCAATTACACAGTACAAGTCTCTCGGGTTCACTTTGAGAAGCTTCAGGAGCACCTCTGCCATGAACTCCCCACGCCTCAGTGTCTTACTTCCTTTATAGCCCTCAGGGCTGAGGACTATTTTCACCCTCCATTTTGTGCCCTGGCCACCATTTCCTGCTTCTTCAGGCTCTGCTTCTGCCTCTGGCCCTGGTGTCTCCCGACGACTTCCTGCCGCCGGCGAGGCTCCTCCTCCATCTTCAGGGGTCTTCTGCCCCCCCGCTCCCACGTGGGCCTTCCCTTTCCGTTGAACGCGGGTCCACCCCTCCTCCTCCTTCTCCTCCTCCATCGCCATTTGCTCACCATCTCTGGTCTCCGCCCAGTCACCGATATGGTTCGCCAACCGACGTCTCTGCTCCCGGACTCTCTCCGCCTCGGTTCCTGCCTCCGCCGTAATCTGCATACTCATCTGCATATTCATCTGCATATCCGACCTCGCCTTCGAAGCAGCCATTCCACTCTGTGTCACTGTCTCCTCCGTCTCGTGCGCTGCGCTGCTCATGGGTGTCTAAAGACCCCGCATGCCTAGCACGTCAGTTTTTCCACTGAAAACAGCCGATACTACACTTGATCTGAGCCTTCAAGAGGCCGAGAAGCGATACCGTGAGCCCCTCGGAAACCTCGGGGCCCCCACGGGCAGCCCCCCCAAACACACCGCAAGCTGCCACGGAGGCCCCTCCGCTCACAGTCGTCACCTGCAGCTTCTGGCACCAGAAACCCACACGGAAAAGTCCTTCCGCAATATCTCGTGCCCAACTGGTCCGAAGCACCCCCCCCACCCTCCCCCACGTAGCCCAAAGGCCCCCCCATTCATGCCCTCTCAACACTGCCCTGCCTCTCGCCTCCTCCTCGCTGGCCATGAGAGGAGAGATGATTTGCTCAAAGCCGGAGTGAGCGCGATGACGACAGCGTCTCGCGGGGCGTTCCTCCAGCCCTGATCTCCCCGCCAGCAGCAGCACAGCAACAGCAGCAGCAGCAGCAGCAGCAGCAAGCCCCTGAGCAGAGACGGGTACACTGGGAGCCCTTGTCAAAGGGGCAGGGATCAAAAGGGCAGCTGCTGATCCCTGAGGGGGAACGGGCTCTAATCCCCGAGGGGCAATGCGCTTCACTGGTCGGTGCCACCGTGCTTAGTGGCAGAGCGGGAATGTGCTTCAGTTGTGCTTGAACACAGTTAATCACTGAGTGTGAGCCCAACCGGTTGTATTTGAACAGGAACACCCTTAATTGTTGCCTGTGAGTGTGATTGTGCTTCAGTTGTGCTTGAACACCCGTTGATCACTGAGTGTGAGCCCACGCACCAGTATTTGAACGGGAACACCCTTGTTGCCTGTGAGACTGTGATTGTGCTTCAGTTGTGCTTGAACACCCGTTGATCACTGAGTGTGAGCCCACGCACCGGTATTTGAACGGGAACACCCTTAATTGTTGCCTGTGAGACTGTGATTGTGCTTCAGTTGTGCTTGAACACCCGTTAATCACTGAGTGTGAGCCCACCCACCAGTATAATGGGAACACCCTTAATTGTTGCCTGTGAGAGTGTGAATGTTTGCAGTTGTGCTTGAACACCCGTTAATCACTGAGTGTGAGCCCACCCACCGGTATTTGAACGGGAACACCCTTAATTGTTGCCTGTGAGAGTGTGAGTGTCTGCAGTTGTGATTGAACACCCGTTAATCACTGAGCGCAAACCCACCCACTGGTAGTGGAACAGGAACACCCTTAATTGTTGCCTGTGAGAGTGTGATTGTGCTTCAGTTGTGATTGAACACCCGTTAATCACTGAGCGCGAACCCACCCACCGGTAGTGGAACAGGAACACCCTTAATTGTTGCCTGTGAAGGAGCTGCAGACGACCGAAAGAGAGCAAAACCTTCCTTTCCGGTTTCGGCTGCGGCGCCTCTCCTTTGCTTCGTCTTAGTTGTTCTCAGCTAGCTCACAGCTAACAACTAGAACAGGCTTGCACGTGATTGCGCTTCACTGTTTCTGTGCACACGCTTAATTGTGTGTCAGTGGACATCCCTGTTGTGCCTGGAAGGGGCCTGCGGTGGCACACTCCGGTCCTTCCCCCGATGCCCGGTGGGTGCGGTGTGCGGGTGGTGGTTGTTGTTGTTCTCCCCCCGCAAGCTGTGAGCGTGTGTTGCTGAATCCTGTTGCTAATAAAGATGAAGCTGTTTGCCGTCCCACCAGTCGCTCTGCTGAACGCTGACTCGAGGACAGAAGCCCAGGGGCGTGGAGGTCCGAGTGAGTACCCCGTCCCAGGGACCCCGTGGCCAAGGCCAACACTGTATGGTGTCAGAAGTGACCTGTCGGAGTAGGCAGACCAAAGGCTCTCTACAGAAGCAAGCTTGCATACAGTTGAGCAGAAGCAAAGCTGCCATAGCACTTTGCAAAAGCAAAGCAAACCACCGGTGCAGTTTGCTCCACAGGAGGGCCATCAAGCTGCAAAGGGCAAAGTTTGCAAACGATGCGGAAGCACACGCAAGCCTAGATCCTGCCCAGCTTTTGGAGAAACCTGTTACAAATGCTCTGGAGCGAACCACTTTGCAGAAATGTGCAAATCAAAGGGAGGGGCTCCAAAATCTGCAAAAGGAGTCAGTACCCTCTATATGGGCGCAGTGTCTGCCAAGCAGCACTCACCCACCGTTGATAAGCAGAGTGCCTGGGATAGCGCAGGTATAGCACAGGAGTTTTGATACGTTACAGTCTGCCTGGCCACTGACTCCCCAGCCCAGCCCAGCCCCTGGCTTCTTGACTTTTCATCCCATCCAGGAAGAGCGCACACCAAGTGCTGAAACCTCCTTAGCCTGATGAAGGGTTTTTGAACCCGAAAGCTTGCTTAATAACTATTCTCCAACTATTTGGGTTGGTCTAATACAAGATATCAAATTCACCCAAGGAACCTTGTCTGCCTGGGTCCTTAGACCAACACGGCTACAACCTACACCCCTGGTATAGCCCAGTGATGACCGCTGGCTTGCCAGCTTGTTTGAAGTTAGATACTGGAGCAGAGGCAAACGCTATTCCAGTAGCTGTAGCAAAAGCTTTGCAGGGAAAACTATGCAAGGCTCAAACTCATGTTACATTAGTCGCATTTGGCGGTGCACCCATGAAACCAAAAGGTGCAGGCATTGCAGGCTGCAAATCTGGTGCTAATGAATCTGATGTACCTTCGGACCAGTTGGGCACGAGATATTGCGGAAGGACTTTTCCGTGTGGGTTTCTGGTGCCAGAAGCTGCAGGTGACGACTGTGAGCGGAGGGGCCTCCGTGGCAGCTTGCGGTGTGTTTGGGGGGGCTGCCCATGGAGGCCCCGAGGTTTCCGAGGGGCTCACGGTATTGCTTCTCGGCCTTTTGGCTAAGATCAAGTGTAGCTTGATCAAGCTACAAGCTGATGCGCCAAGCTGATGCGCTGCCTCATGGTGTCCGACACCATCCGGTGGTCCCGCGACATTTACGTGGAACACATCACGGGCCACCGCCAGTACACGGACCCCAGCAGGAGAACAGCCGCCGGACCGGACCCGGAGGGGACCGCCTGAACTGCCCCCCTCCGCAACAGACGGACCTTCGCTTCAAGAGGGTAAGTATCATCGCCGCCAGCGCCCTGGAGGAGACCGCCCGCAAGAGGATCGGCAGGCAACCCACCGGACGTGACTTGGCCACCTTCCTGAGCGGCTCGCTGGAGGGCGAGTTCAGCCGAGACGGCGGGGACTTTGCCTCGCTGTGGAGCCGAGCCCGCAACGCCACGCGCCGCCTCGGGAAGCGCATCGGCTGCGCCTGGACTTGGACCGAGGAGCGCCGGGAGCTGGCAGTCTCCCTGCAGCCAGCCCCGCACGCCGACTCCGTGACCGTGACGCCCCGCACGAGGACCTTCCTGGAGAGGTTCCTGAAGGACGCCGTCCGCAACAAATACGCCGGCGACCTGAGGGCCAAACCCGACCAGGGCAAGGTCTTCGACGTCACCTCGAAGTGGGACGCCAGCAACCACTTCATGCCTAGCGGGAGCTTCACGCGCTTCGCGGACTGGCGCTTCCTCCACCGCGCCCGCCTCAACTGCCTGCCTCTCAACGGGGCCGTCCGCTTCGGCCACCGGGACAAGAGGTGCCGACGGTGCGGCTACGCGGCCGAGACCCTCCCCCACGTGCTGTGCAGCTGCAAGCCGCACGCCAGGGCCTGGCAGCTCCGCCACAACGCCGTCCAGGACCGGCTGGTGAGGGCCATCCCGGCCGCCGCGGGGCAGGTCTCCGTCAACCGCACCGTCCCGGGCTGCGAGAGCCAGATGCGCCCCGACATCGTGATCACCGACGAGGAGGCCAAGAAGATCACCATCGTGGACGTCACCATCCCGTTCGAGAACCGGCGCCAAGCCTTCACCGACGCCCGGGCTCGCAAGCGGGAGAAGTACGCCCCGCTGGCCGACACCCTGAGGGGCCGCGGCTACGACGTGACGGTCGACGCGCTCATCGTGGGGACGCTCGGAGCCTGGGACCCCAGTAACGAGAGCGTCCTGCGCGCCTGCCGCGTCTCCCGCCGCTACGCCAAGCTGATGCGCTGCCTCATGGTGTCCGACACCATCCGGTGGTCCCGCGACATCTACGTGGAACACATCACGGGCCACCGCCAGTACACGGACCCCAGCAGGAGAACAGCCGCCGGACCGGACCCGGAGGGGACCGCCTGAACCGCCCCCCTCCGCAACAGACGGACCTTCGCTTCGAGAGGACTCATCAACGACGGACGACGACCCAGCGCCACCCGAAGAGGACCCCCGCGATAGACTGTATCTAGACTGAGACGCTTCATCTTCGGACCACTCCTCCCACCGTCGCGGACCATTGTCACGGGTATGTGTGTTTCTATCCTCTTTCTCTCTCAGCGTCGCGAAACCCCCCCTCCCTCCCCCTCCCCACTCCCCTTACCCCCGGGCTTAGTTGGCTAACTTTGTATCGCATGTAACCTAGGTGCGTTCCCAACCTCACCCCCATCCTTTTATTGTTAGTCCCTCGCCCGGGCGTTCTGTATTTCCCTATCGGCTTTGTCATCTTTTTTGGATTTACCATCCTTACCATTTACTGATAAAAGTCAATCTGTTCTTATCAGTTTAATATCTGATATGTCCTCGATGTGAGGACTTTATATTAAATGGATTTTTGGAACTGGGAGATGGACTCGGAGCTTGCTCCATCCACTCCACGCATCGGCCTGGTATTGCAGTGCCTCCAGGAGCGGTGCACCTCCCCTCGGGGAGAACTTGCTGCTGTCAAAAAGTAGATCTCGTCGCTTCGTCAGAGACATCTGGGGGGGGCTGGTGCCGGGCAGGGGCCCCCGGCAGTCTGGCAGGCAGGCTACTACTTGTCCGAGAAGGACGGGGTGGCTGGCCTGCCCGGAGGAAAGCGGTCCCTCTGCCTGCACCTGGATGAAGAGCGCGGTCAGCAGCGTGCAGCTGAGGGGGGGGGTGTCAGGGGCAGCCTGCTTGGTGACCCCCTGCGAACAGCTCTGTTACAACGGAAATCCTCTGTCACAGCAGAAATCGGGGGCTTTAGGATGCTGGAAAGCTGTGGATGTTGTCGTCACTGTTATGAAGCAAAACGAACCAAACTGAACACAGGCGGTACGGTACGGTACGGTACGTCTCAGAGGTCAGATGCGAGCCACAACTGAAAGCTGGAAGGCCTGGGAAGAGCCAGAGGCCGCCACAACACCAAGGCGAGGCTTCTGGAGCACGATGCGCTACACACCAACTACGTGGTGAGCGCATGCATCGTTTTGTCGTCGCGTGGCCTTGGAGCAGGGGGAGATGGACGGTGCGGTGGGAGGAGCGCCCCCCGTGGGCAGGGGAGACGCACAAGCCCCGTCTCCCGGCCCAAGGCTCCTAGTCAAGACTGCCCCCTACAACAGCTTGCCTGGCGCCTCGTGGCTGGTGGCCATACGCAAAAGCATTGTTCTCGTGGTTGGGTGTGAACTAGCTGTGAACAACTGAGAGGCTCCACACCTTTGCAAGGAAGCCTCAGCCCCACGATGGCAGCGTCTCACATCAACCCTCTCCAGTCCAGCGGGGCCCTGCTCCCAGCGACAGCGCTCTTAGCGGCACACAGGCACGCTGGGAGTCCTTCCCCAGGGGCAGGGTTCAAAGGGGCAGCTGCTATTAAGCTCTAATCCTGAGGAGGAAGGGAAGGCGCGTCACTCGTCTATGCGAATGTGCTTAAACGCTGCGTGTAAACGCGTTTCAACGCTATTAAATCGCTGAGTGTGAACGCACCTAATTGCATTTGAACACGCCTCATCATTGAGCGTGAACACGCTTTAACTGCTGCCTGTGAACGAGCTGAGGATTGAACCAGAGCAAAACCTTTCCAGTTTGGCGTGTGGGGCCTCTCCTCTGCTTCATCTCGGTTGCTCTCAGCGAGCTCACGCCTAACAACAGTTAGACCGCTCGCTACTGCGCGTGAACAGGCTTCGCTGTTTGTGTGCACACATTTCGTTGCGTGTCCACGTGCTTCGCTGTTGTGTGTGAACGTACTTCATCACGCAGGGTGAACGAGCTTCGTCACCGAGCGTGAACACGCTTCAACGCTGCGCAGGAACAACTCGAATGCAGCGACACCTTTCCAGTTTGGGGCGCGGAGCCTGTGCTTTGCCTCGTTTGAATCGTTCCAGCGTGCTCGCACCCGACCGTCAGACGAGAGCCCCGCTCCCTCGGCTGTCACAAGCAGCCTCTGGCCCCAGGGAAAACTCCCTCTGGCAACGCCACCCACCCCCCGTGGGGCCCACAGCACTGGCATCTGCCTTGCTCATGTTCCCGTCCCCTCACCGCCTCCCTGCCTCTCTCGCCTCCGCGCTGGCTGTTGGAGCACAGGAAGCGGAGACGAGACGCTCTCGGCAGGAAGGTGGAGAAACGCCCCAGCGTGACGACGACATCCTGACTTGAACCCTGCCCCGGCACTGCTCTCCTCCGAACCGTAGCGCGTGGCTTCTGCCCGGCCCTGCTCCGTCCAGGGAGACGCGGGATGGACGCGGGAGGCTGTCCCCGCACAGGAAAACTGCCCGTCTTGGAAGGCGCTGCCAACCAAGGCCTTGTTAAATCCCCAGCGGGAACGGACCGACTGTCAGGAGCTCTCCGTGGGATAAGAGGCTGTCAGCATGCCCGCTGCAAGCACCGCGGCACTGCTAGCGCCATAAGCCATGCCCAGCACGGTCGGTCGGTGATAACACCAGTCCGGAAACTGCCTCCTGGGAGCCTTGAAGACGTGTGGAGCTTGTCAGTTCGGGGGCTGCTGCTAACCAATGCAACAGCCGCAGCAGCAATGCAATGGCACAACTAGCATTGGTTGTGGGGCTGGCAATACTAAATACCGTGTAACGTCAACGGGAACTCTTTGTCACACGCTCCGAGAAGTCGCACGTTACGGCGTCCTAAGTAGCAGTGCTGACCCGCCCTGTGGTTTTTCGACAGAAAAACATGCGATCTCCCAAAAGTCTAGACCCACTTCACACGTATCGGGGGAGGGAAAAGCCATGAGAAGCTTATCATATAATAGAAAAAATCAGCTCTAAGGACATGTGCTGTAAGAGGTACTTTTCAAATGTAAATCGTGGAACTCACCAGGCTGCGTAGATGAAAACAGGATACTTTCCCCGCAGTCATCTTAACGGGTACGCTTGTTTTACCGTCAGGATCAACCTAGGAGATGTTTCGAAGAAGGAGTAAGAAAAGGAAAACTCAACGAGAACTAAAATGAATATAGGGACAGCACATAAGGAGAGTAAACCACAGAAAGCCAACCAGTTACGGGCATCCGACTGGCGGCCTGTGGGCTGCGTGCAGCTCCCAAACTCCCAGTCCCGAGTCTGCTTGCCCCATCGCTTCGCTGCTGCTGCTGCCACCAAAATCCCCTTCCCTAGCCCAGCATCTGCTTCCTGCGTGCCCACTTCCCCCCGCCACCCCTTGTGCACTAGGGCCAAGGCAGGGCGGCACAGTCCTGGTGCAAGGGAGTCTGTGGCTGGGGAGGTCCTGCAGACCCCTTTCAGCTCGTGCAGGAGGCGGCTCTGGTGGGCATGCAGCCCCTACAGCATGCGGATAGGGGGGCTGCAGCCCCAGCCACTCAGAAACTGGACGGCTCTGTTGTCAAACAAGACGTTTCAGGAAGCAGCGGTTCTAAACAGAGAGCAGTTACTGGAAAACAAAGGGTAGGGAAGGGAGGAAAAAGAAAGGGGTATGAAGCGAGCTCGCTTACAAAAGCTTACGCACCTCTGATTGACTTAGTCTACGAGGTGAAAGCCTACCCTGCCGTGTAGCACGAGTCTTTCGATGTAGAAACAAGGTAACAGGAGCATCTACAAAGCCCCAGCTGAAAAGGAGCTATAAGAGGGGGTGGCAATCTCCAGCCCACAGGCTTAATCTGGCCCACAAAGAGGTCTGATCTGGTACGTGGGACCCGTCTCACAGGGTTGAGCGGCACTGCCCCTCCGCTCCGCAGCAGCGCGCTCCGCGACCGACCCTGCTGCTCTACCGCAGCGGTTCTCAGTTCGCGGGTTGTGTCCCAAAAGGGGGTCACAAGTGCCTATGAAAGGGTCACGAACAAACTTTAAAACTGGATCAACAAACTTTAAGGGTGGATTGTCTTTTAATGGAGGAAAACGTGGGCAAAGGTGGCTTTTCCCTTGCAGGCTGGCAGAGGTCCAGGGATGCTGGGGGACTATGTGTTAATATGAATCTGGAGAGGGTCTGGGTCAGAAGTACAATAAACCAGTTTAATCTAAATCAGTTCAGTCTAATACTACATCCATCCAGGCTTATCTTAAACCTGTTTCGGCAATCTTGAAAGTGGCTTATGTGCCCCATCCTTCTGTTGTGTTCCAGATCTGAACCTGTTTCCAATCTCTTAGACCAGCTTGTGTGTAATTTCTGTCCCAAGCCTAACAGAGGAGTCAAGAATTTAACAGCTAACGACACTACTTGCTTGAAGAACATACCAAATGCATCCAGCAAATGTACTTGTGCAAAGCATTTGCACGTAACAATATACGTTTATATTTCATGCCTTTGAATGGATACGTTCCTTAGGGAACACGTGCGCATTTGATTTTTCAGCAATGAAGTTCTTCAAAACTAAGATGGGAGCCAGGTTGTTCCCTCCAGTCTGTGCAAAGTGGAGGATGAATGCCCCGATCTCTCTGCCAGGGGCCACAGAAGGGTAAATCTAGTATTAAGTAACATCAGCATCAACCACTCTTCAGCCAACTGACTAGCAAGCAAGGAAGCTGCTCAGACGTAACCCACTTGTTTCTCCAAATCAGTTCAATTTGTTGCCGTTTACCTGCGGGGAACAGGCTAGAGAGTCATCCTTCCTCCATGCATGAACTGCCCAGGAGCTCATCCACTGGGAAAAGACAGGGAGACACACACTACTCCTGCCATGCCTCAAGGGGAATTCCCTTTGGCTAAAAACAGACCCAGGACTCTTCCTCCCCCTCTTGGCTCCCTCAAGAGTCTTTCACTTGGGGATCCTACAGGTAAAGTACCCCACTCCCTACCATAAGTACCTGTGACCTGAGATAACAGGACTCCTGGGACAACTGTGACTAATCCATGCTAATTTTCATTCAAGCCTCATGTTTAAATGACTTCTCCCTCCCTCCCCTTTTGATAGGAGTTAAAGACCAGTGATAAAGCCCTTGTTTGCTTTCTGCCTTAGGTACTTACTAGTGCTCCTCTCTCACTGCACCTTTGCGGAGCCTGGAGCGTTAGCTAACAGAAGAGGTTCTGCAGACTAAACAAAGTGTAGGATTTTGCATGCAGCATGTGTGCACACGCACACACATGCACGCACACACGCACACGCAAGGTTGCAAGGTTTTCCAGCATAGCTCCAGCAGAAGGACACTGTCAAAAAGTGGGATGCAAGGAAGGGGGAGGAAATGCAGAGAATTACGCGGTCTGTGGATTCCACAAGCTCAAAATGCATGATATTACTTCACTATAATTGAGCCGGTATTGTTCCAAGGACTAACTTAGGGAAAACAGGTGCAAAGGAACGGGACCGATTCCTAAAGTGAACTGAAATTATTTCCTCCTCCGTAAGTTAACAAAACTAAAAGGAAAGAAGAAATCCCTTTCAACTGCAGTTTTGACTGTAGCATAACAAACCTTACAGGTGGCCGTGATGTTTTAGCCTAGAGAGAGTGAGGACTATTTTTACAAAGAATGATGTTATGTCTGAAATATAACTGCTTCATCATTGCTGCAGGTATAGATTGCTCCTTGTCATGCCCCTCTATAGCACTGCTATATGTCAAAATGGTGAAATATGCCCCCCAAATGTAATGAGAATATTTACATACTGTATTAGCAGGGGTGCTATACCTCAGCTTTGCATAATGTTTCAGAAAGTTTTAACCTCTACAAACTAAAAGAAACAGACATAAGGACAGTTCTTAAAAAGCCACTCCTGTGCCCCTGGCTCTGGCACAAACTCTTCTAGTTTCTATGCAATGCTCTGTGCAAGCACGTGGACTGTAACGTTTACAGCATTACATACTCTACCCAGGGTCGCAGATGTTTGTGTATGACACAGTACAGTCCTCAATCTGCATATCCCGCACAGACAGAACGAAGTAAACAGCCCATTTTTCAAAAGTACATAAAATATGGTATTGAGAGTTCTTTGCTTTAATGTCAAAAGCTACTTAAAGAGGAAAATTGCTCTTTACCAGACAAGCTTTCTTTTTGCAGAGATCACATCCACTACTCCTTCCTTGGAAGAAATCTGGGCAGGGTGGCACACTGGAGACTAACTGGTTCAATGATGCAGCAGCTTTCCTTCTTGGGATGCAACGAAGGCACTTACAGAAAGCAAGGGCTCTAAATAAAAGAGAATTTAAAGATAAACGTTAGACTGAGGTACATTGAAAGGCTCAGTAGAGAGAAACAAGGTGAACAGGGGCAGCAAACAGGGCAAAGGAGACGAGGGAAGAGGAGCCAGGCACCTGACCCGAACCCCTGGAAGGAAAGTGAGCTGGGGCTGCGTGTACGTCTGGGCACGTGCTCTAAGGAGCTGGGAGTGCTGCAAGCTGGGGGACTGCTACCTCTGTCTGACAAAAGTCTTAGCAAGGGCCAGGAGGGGAGAAAAGGAGACTCTGCGTGACCAGGGGCAGCAAACGGGGCAGTTTGCAAACAGTTCATAAGTCAGTTTGCAGGTTTCAATGTGACGGTGACGGGTGTGCACACTGCACAGTACAGTCTTTGTAACAAGACTAAGAGCGGTGTAACTGTAAAAGTGTGGTTTGGACTGTCAAGCAAACCACAGCAGTCACAAGGCAGGCTGTCAGAGCAGTGCCTCCCAAACTTTTCCTCAGCACGATCCATTTATGGCCCCATTCCTCAGCATGACCCCTCGCTCCCCACCCATAGCCCCCCACCCCTGCCACCCCAGCCTGCTGATGTTTCAAGCCCATTTGGGGTTGTGACCTACAGTTTGGGAACCACTGTGTTAGAGGTACAGTTATATAGACATGTAGCTATTTATATATAGAAATAATATGTTTTTTTAAAGTTAGTTCACAGGTCAGTTTGCCCCCCGTTCTTTAAAGGGGAGCCTTTAATGTAAGACCTTTCTTTAATTGAGAGTACCTAATCTACATCTATTTAGTGTAAGTCGGTAAAACACAGCAATTAGACCAGTTCTTGTGCTCCTTGCTTAACTGGAGTCCAGAGTGAGAGGGAAGTTGGAGGCGGCGTTTGCTAGGTAATTTATCTGGAAGCTCTCCCTCACCTTCCTTCACCGTAAACTTGGAGAGAGGAAGCGGGTTAGCAGGGGAAAGGGAAGCTTTTGGGACCAAGGAGCAGCACAGAGGCCAGTTTACAAGGGAGTTTGCTAGGAAAGGTCTGCTTGGAAAGAGGGGCGAGCAGAGAGAGGGAGCGGATTAAGAAACCCAGCGACACGCCTGGAAGACATCAAAATCCCCGAGCCACTGCCACTGCCAGCTCTCTCTGGGCTCCTACCTGTGAGGTGTCCACCCAGGCAGGAGCGCTCACCATCTACCCCACGGGGTTTGCCGCTGGCAGGTTCCTTTCAGTGACAGCGAGATGGGGGAGCCTGTGATGTGAGCCGCGCGTTCAGGTGGTGCCCCTCGGGAAGCAGGCGAGAGAGCTACAGGAGGAGGTGGCGAGGCTCCAAAGCATCCTCCACCATGACAACTTCATCAATTTGATGCTTGAGGATACTTCTACTGTGGTGACAAGACTGCCAAGGGCGGCACTAGAGAAGGAAGAGGACTTGAACGCCAAGGAAGGCAGAAGCTGAAAGCTTGTGACCTCTTGCAGCAAGGAGAAATATTCACGCCCACCTGCAGCGGTTTGCCTGGAGAAGAGACGTGAAGCCCCAGCAGCAGAGGAGGAGCATGTTCCGTCGGTGGCAGAGGCCAGGCCAAGCCTTTCCAAGAGAGGGAGGGTCGAGACCACTGCCACCAAGAGGAAGTGAAGGGTGGGGGTGGCTGGAGACTCCCTCCTCTAGGGGAAGAGGCGTCCGTCTGCCAGCCTGACCTGTTGTCTCAGGAGCTCTGCTGCTTCCCTGGAGCCTGGACCTGAGAGGTCACGGAGCAGTTACCCACACTCATCCAGGCTCTGGCTACCTCCATGCTGCTCATCCATGTCGGCACCCGTGATACTGCCAGGGGCGACCCTGAGCAGATCAAAAGTGACTACAGGGCTCTGGGTGCCAGGGTGAAGAGGAAGGGGACTCGGGTGGTGTTCTCCTCAATACTGCTGGTCAAAGGGAAGGGCCTGATCGGAAGCAGACGCATCTTGCAGATCAATGCATGGCGACACAGACAGTGACACCAGCAGGCTTTGGCTTCTTCAACCAAGGGAAGTTGTTCCAAGAAGGATTGCTAGGGAGACACAGGACGAAGAGAGGGAACGACTTATTTCCAGACGGGCTCACTAACCTAGTGAGGAAGGCTTTAAAATTTAAACTCTGTGCGCTGGAGGATGGAGACCAAAGCCCTGAGGTAAGTGGGGAAGCAGGTGACCTGGAGGAAGTGCAGGAAAATGAGGGAAAAGGAAAGCCTCTCATTCTTCCTGAGAAAGCAGAGCAATCAGCTAGGTCCTCAGGTGTCTGTACACACATGCATGAAGCTTGGGAAATAAGCAATAAGACTTGGAAGTCCTTGCAGTCACAGAACCATGACATGACTGGAATAACAGACTTGGTGGGACAGCGCGCATGGCTGGAGCACTGCAATGGGTGGATATAAACTGTTCAGGAAGGACAAGCAGCGGAGGAGAGACGGAGGAATTGCACATGCACAAGTATCTGTACAACGGCTCAAAGCTCCGGTCTGAAACTGGAGCTAGGTCTGTAGGAAGTCTCTGGGTTCGGGTCAGAGGGAAGAGCAACACGAGTGATGTCATGGTGGGTGTCTGCTACAGACCACCAGACCAGGAGGAAGTGGTGGATGAGGCTTTCTTCAAACAGCGAGCGGATTTACCAATCACGGGCCACGGTTCTCACGGGGGATTTCAATCCCCGACATCTGCTGGGAAGGCAATACAGCAGCGCACAGGCACACCAGGAAAGTGCTGGAGAGTGCTGGGGACAACCTCCTGGTGCAAGCGGTGCAGAGGCCAAGTAGGGGCCATGCTCTTCCTGACCTCCTGCTGACAAACTGAGAAGAATTGGTGGGGAATCAATCAGTGAATGGCACCGTGGGCAGCACCAACCACGAGATGACTGAGTTCAGGATCAGGAGGCAGACAGGCAGCAGGGTACGAGCCCCGCCCTTCAGAAAAGCAGACTTCCCTTCACTCAGGAAGTGCTGATGGGCGGGCTCCCCTGGGAGGCCAATCGGAAAGTAAAAGGAGTCCAGGAGAGCTGGCAGTATTTTAAAGAAACCTGACGGAGGGCACAGGAATAAACCGTCTCAATGCGCAGAAAGACTAGCAAGAATGGCAGATGACCAGGTCGGCTTAGCAGGGAACTCTCAGCACGCTAAAACACAAAAAGGCAGCGTGCAAGAAGTAGAAAGTTGGACCAACGACTAGGAAGGAGCATAACAGTACTGCTTGGCATGCAGGGACGAAATCAGGAGGGCCAAAGCACACCTGGAGTTGCACCTCATGAGGGGCTCGGACTAGACGACCTCCTGAGGTCCCTTCCAACCCTCATTTTCTCTGATTCTGTGACCTCTTCCACTGCAGTTTCATCCACCGGTTTTGTTCAAATGAAAGAAAAGACTAGAGACAAATTGTTTCCCGTTACAAAAGCTGCACTGGCTTGTCCCCCTTTTTTTATCTGTTTACTTCTTCAAACAGTTGAAGATAGCGCTCGTCTATGGATTATGGGTTTATAATCGCCACGACCACCATTCAGCCCTGTTTTAAAAGTAAGGTATAGTTTACAACCCTCTGTTATAATAGGTGATTTTAATGAGACTGTATTTTTCTTAGGAGAGAGGCAAGAGTTTCTTAGGGTGATATTTTTTACTGGATCCACTGTGTAGTTAAGATCAAGTTAGAAAAGCTTTTAAATGCAAGACAAGCTCAGTCATTTCATTCTTTACAGCTCCTGAATGAATGCTACGTGGTACTAGTGATTTAATGGTCTTTAATATACGACTTTATTCTAGCACTTGATCTCCTGGCACCAAAATCTCCAAACAAGCCTGCCCTGGGGACGCGTGCAGGAGTGGGAGCCACCCCTTCCCTCCCTGCCACCCTCGGATGAGTTGCGGCTCCGTCTCACGTCCTGCCCCACTTCAGCTGGGCAGTGCCTGCCCCTGCCCCAGCCCCACTCCCTCTCTCACTGCGGGGGACCTCAATCTGCGCCCCCATGCCTCTTTCCTTCCCAACACCCCTTCACCCCCACAGACTTACCAGCCAAATGCCGTTCTCCAAGCTGCCAGGCTGCATCTTGGCAATTGGATCAGTATCATCCAATATGGATGGTCTACAATCAGCCATCGGTATCGGCCCAAAACATCTTTATCGGTGCATCTTACTGCTAGTACATCATCAAGAATACATGTACAGTTTTGAAAATATCAATCGTGACAGAGCACAATTTCAAAACTCTATAATTAACAAAGGTTGATAAAATAGTCTTGCACGTTAACACCAAAACCTTGGTGAAGCTATTCATTAAGAGCACAGCACAACAGGGATTTAGGAGGTTACACTCAAACCTAATGTACGCTTGGTATCACCAAAAGGACAACTTAATCCCATCCACTTTTAAACTGGTCAACTGACATATCTGGAGGGGGAAAAAGTTAAAATACAAGATTATTTTTTGTTCTTATTTGAAAATGAGCAGTCTCTCAGCTAATACATTTTGATTTTTTTGAACTGTTACTTGAAAGCAAAAGTACTAATTAATAGCTGATTATGAAAAATCTTTATGAGGAAAATTTGGAGAAAGAGCAGCACAAGAACTACAACTTTGACAAATAGGATGTTAACATGCAAGCCAAGCATCTGTTTAATTCGCATTTTTACTTGAAAGGTTATAAGAAAAGTTCCTACACATCAAAGAGCTACTCAGCACAGCTCACAAAGACATTCTCAAGGACCCAGAGGGACGGCCCTCCATCTTCAGCTCCCTCTGTGCAAAAATGAAGTTTCTTTCCTACCTATGGGGACGTTTTACCATCTTGTAACATCTACACTTTTCCCAGAGCCTTACGAAGGGACTTTGATCCCGAAAGCCTGCAGAAAAGGACAGTTTTCTTGCCATTTTCCAGTTGGTCTAATAAAAGGTATCATTTTGGAACCCAGAGTTCTAGTTTTTTGTATATAAGAAAAGTTAGCAACTTTGCAGTCATATATGAAAGCCTACAGGTACAATAAGAGAGCTTGTGATTTGCACCACTTAGCAGCGCTGTGAGCGATCATATAAACTAGAGGTGCACTGATACCTTGGTCTGATATCGGATCGGTATCAGTACAAATAAAACTGGCTGTATCGGATATCGGCCCGATGGGGCTGATAATTTGGCTGATAAATGCCTGTGCTGTGCAGTCACAGCACAGCACTCAGGAAGCAAGGAGCACATCTGGCAGCGTGGAGAGCTGCCTTCAGCTGGCAAGTCCAGTGTGGTGGAAGGGGAGGAAAGCGGCATGTGGGGGGCAGATCAAGGCTCCCGCTGGTGATGGAGGGGGTGGGGACAGGTGCTGTCCAGGCAGGGTGGAGAGGGGGAGCTCCAGCTTATGGTGGGGGGAGGTGGCTCCCACTGCTACCTGCACTCTGGGAGGGCACGGGCGGGGGGGGGCGCGCCCCTTGGATCTGTGCACGGCAGGGTGGGCTGCAGCCGGGGCTGCGTGGAGCTCTTCTCGGTGGAGGCTGGGCTCGGAGAGGGCGCCGGTGGCATTGGGAGGATGCTGCATCCACCCCAGATTTCACCACCGCTGTGCTCCCAGTGCCACCGCTGCCAGCAGCCCAATGCAGCCCCGGGTTTTCCTGGTGCATGGGTGGAGGTGGGGCGTTGAGCCAGGGCTGCACCGAGTGGCGGGCGGTGGTGGCGCTGGAAGCAGAGCCCTGGCAAAATTTGGGCTGGATGCAGCATCCTCCCAGCACTGCCGGCACCCACTCCAAGCCTAGCCCCTGCCGAGAAGAGCCCCACGCGGTCCTGGCTGCAGCCTGCCCCGTCCCACACAGATCCAGGGGGGCACATGTCCCCCCAGTGCCTTCCCGGGTTGCAAGCAGCGGTGACAGCTGGCCCCCTATCACGAACTCTGGCTCCGTCCCCTGCACCCCGCCTGGGCAGCACCTCCCTCTGCCTCCTCCCTCACCATAGGCGGCGTTGATCTGCACCCCCGCCACGCCCCTTCCCCTTCCCCTTCCCCTTCCCCTTCTCCTTCCCCTTCCACCAGACCGGAGTTAACCAGCTGGAGGTAGCTGTATCGGAAACCAGATCGGTATCAGCAAATATGCCTCCTTAAAGATCAGCTAGCAATATCGGCCCCAAAAATCTCTATCGGTACGCCCCTAATATAAATGCATAACTTCTAAAAAATATTTTAAAGGTATTATTTCGTTATTGTCCCAAATTTCATTAAGCTTTTAATAAACATGAGTATCTTACTACTCAGAAAGAGCTTAACTAATTTCCTTTTTCTCTAAAAGCTGTAAAATGATCAGCAATTAATAAAAAAGCACAGGTTTCTGGGCAGTCTTCAAAAGCCAGAACAACACTGCATGTTGTGTTAGAGTTTGATTGAGTATGTCAGAAAAATGTCTTTATTAAATCCAGCTAAAATGTCTTTATTAAATCCAAAAGCCAATAGCAGATATATAGTGAGTTTAAGCCAGTAGTTTTCAACCTTTTTTTTAGTAAGTGTACCCCCGGCAGCCCCTTCTTTAAAAAGTGTACCCCCAGGGGGGTGGGAGCAGCCGGATGCGGAGCAGGTGGGGGTGGCGAACGGTCAGACGTGGCGGGGGGTGGCAAGGGCCAGACAGAGCAGGGGCACGGTGAGTGGCAGAGCAGCGGCAGCGCAGCTTCTGTGGGCCCCGCTCTCCCTCCGCCCTGGCCCTGCTCCTGTGAGGCAGCAGGTGTGCTACATCTGCGCCCGCCCCTGTACATTCCCTGGGACCTTTCAAATTACCTCCAGGGGTAGGCATACCCCAGATTGACTACACCTGCTTTAAGCAACTGCTCTAAAACACTGACAAAGAACGTTTTGCGTTTGAAAGCTTGTCTAACTTAATTCCAACCATTCAGTTGGTCCAACAAAAGTGATCACACCCAAAAATCCTTGCCTCTTGCATACTTCCTAGATCATCACAGGTAGAACATAACTCTACACAAACGGGTGCTCAAACCACGGGGTGCTCAAACATCGCTCTAAACAAAGGCATGCCAGGGCCCCATCCATCTGTGCAGAGGGAGGCAGGGGGCACGCCAGCCCCAAGACAGCGCAGAAAGGGGGCTTTGTCAGCCTCAACCCGAGCCCAAGGGGCTTGACAAGGCCCCACTACAGCGGCAGGTTGGGGGCATGCCTGTCCCCACAGCAGTCCCATGGAAGGAAGAATGGCCAGGCCTGAAACCAGCCATGCAGGGGAAGAAGGCAAAGCTCCAGAAGAAGAAGTGCAAAGTCCTGAACTTAAGACAGAACAGTCTCATGCACCGCTACAGGCGTGGGACCAACTGGCTAAGCAGCAGCTCCACAGAAAAGGACCCGGGGGTTACAGCGGACAATAAGCTGAATAGGTGCCAACAGTGTGTGCTTGTTGCCAAGAAGGCTAACAGCATACTGGGCTGCATTAGTAGGAGTGTTGTCAGCACTGAGGGAAGTCATTATTCCCCACTTTTCTGCACTGGTGAGGTTACATGTGGAGTACTGTGCTCAGTTTTGTGCCCCCTACTACAGAAGGGATGTGAACAAGCTGGACATTAGGAAAAACTTTCTGACTAAGAGATTGGTGAAGTGCTGGGACGGCTTATCTAGAGGGTGGTGGACTCTTGGAGGATTTTAAGGCCCGGCTCGACAAGTCTCTGGCATGATCAAATTAAGGATGGTCCTGCTTTTAGCAAGGGGTTGGACTAGATGAGTTACTGGAACCCCTTTCAACCCTAGTTTTCTCTGATTTATTAGAAACATTTGGAAAAACAGCAGTATAAGAAACAAAATTGGCGATGTAGCATCCATGGGCATCTACACGCAAACAGCAGCTACCTCCCCATTGCAACACACTCCCCTGGTATAGCGCGCCACTACGGTGAAGTAGCGGCTAAAAATAATCATGTGCCACACACACAGCACAGTAAAGTTGCCATAGTGACACATGTAGATGCGCCCTGTATGTTGTGTTAGAATTTGGTTGAGCGTGTCAGTAACTCAGTTCAAATGTCTTTATTAAATCCAAAAGCCAATAGCAGAGATACAATTACTTTAAACCAATGCTCTAAAAGAGTGACAAAAAGCCTTTCAGTTCAGCTCTGGTGGTGCAGTGGGTTAGCATGTGGTACTTGTAAAAACAACCCTATGGAAGTGCTGCTAAGGTTGTGAGTTCAAGCCTCACCTAGAGCATTTGACTTTTACTTGGGATGCTGAAGCAAGCGTGTGTGCGCCCTTGGCGCCTGTGCCGTGGTAAGGAACCAGCAGCAGCAGTAAGGTGACCTGGGCCAGCTGTAGGGACGTGGGAAGGGGTTTTCTCCCATCCCTATTTAGTTGAGGGGAGAGCAGGAGGAGTCTGAACTCTGCGCATTAGCATCATTGGTTTCAGACCGTGTTCAGGTGAGTGCACAGAAGGGAGTCTTAAGAGAAAGTTAAAGCATTGTGGGTTAGGACACACGGAGGTCAAGGGGAAAGGGACCTGGTGATGGGGGTCTGCTACAGACCACCACATCAAGGAGCAGAGCTAGACTGGGAATGCTTGCGGCAGCTCTCAGAGGCCGTACAGTCTAGGGACATGGTTGTCATGGGGGACCTAAACTACCCTGACATCTGCTGGGAAAAGCAGTCAGCCAAATCCAACCGCTCACCTAACGCAGGAAGTATACGGTCCCACTGGACTTGGTGTTGGCTATGGGGGATGACCTGGTAGGGGAACTACAGATTCGTGGTCACCTTGGGGACAGTGACCACCACTCACTCAATCAAATTTATCATACGGCGTCGAGTGGGTAAGATAATAATAGGATGGAGGTGCTTGACTTTAGGAAGGCTAACTTCAGTGTGCTCAGTTTAACCAGCGATGCACTGCAGGAGAGGAGTATTGGCGAGATGGGAGTCCAGGAAGGGAGGTCGTTCCTAAAGGAAGTGATCCTTCAGGCACAGAGGGAGATGATCCCAGTGCGAGGGAAAGGGGAGAAAGGGGCCAAAAAACTTCCTTGGCTAAACACAAACATCCAGAAGAGCCTAAGGGCAAAAAAAAAAAAGAAGGCATATAGGTGGTGAAAGCAGGAGGAAGCTACCAAGGAGGAGTGTATCTACTTGGCCTGCACTTGCAGGGTGGCAGTTAGAAAGGCCAAAGCAACTACAGAGCTGAGGCTGGCAACACAAATTAAAGACAACAAGAAGTCTATTGTCAGGTATGTAGGGAGCAAAACGAAGGCGCAGGGCAGCACAGGACCCCTACTGAAGAAACACGAGCAATTAGTGACAGACAGGGGGGACAAGGCTGAGCTATTCAATGAGTTTTTTGCCTCAGTGTCCTTGAACAAGGGTCAAGATCAGTCTCCTAACAGGTTCTTAGATGGGATCAGAGGGATACCAGCCTACCAACTGTCGGCGCTGACGTGGTGCAGAGTCACTTGGATGGACTGGATGTGTTTAAGTTAGCAGGCCCAGACGCGCTGCATCCGCGAGTACTGAAGGCATTTGCCAGTGTCATTGCAGAGCCACTGGCACGGCTGTTTGAGCACTCGTGGCACTCGGGTCAGGTCCCAGAGGACTGGAAAAGGGCCAATGTGGTCCCCATTTTCAAGAAGGGGAGGAAAGAGGATACAAGTCATTATAGGCCAGTCAGCCTCACCTCCATCCTTGGAAAAGTCTTTGAAAAGATTATTAAGGATCATATTTGTGGGAGTCCAGCGGGAAAAATAATGCAGCAGGGCAACCAGCATTGATCCGTAGCAGGTGGATCATGCCTGACTAATCTGGTTTCATTTTATAACCAGGTCACAAAATGCTGATGCAGAAGTAGAGGTGGATGTTGGTTTTTTTTATTTTAGGAAGACCTTCGATTCCGTATCTCATCCCATTCTCTTAAATAAATTAAGAGGCTGTGACTTAGATGTTTACACGGTCTGGCAGGTGGCAAATTGGCTTGCGGGTCGCACCCAGAGAGTGGTAGCAGACGGGTCGGTATCGACCTGGAAGCATCTGGGTAGTGGGTTCCCACCGGGCTCAGTCCTTAGACCTGTACTCTTCAGTGTCTTCATCAGTGACTTGGATGTGGGCGTGAAGTGTCCTCTGTGCAAGTCTGCAGATGATACCAAATTGTGGGGTGAAGTAAGCACTCTGGAGGGTAGGGAATGACTGCAGGCAGACCTGGACAGGTTGGAAAAGTGGTCTGAACACAACAGGATGCAGTACAACAAGGACAAATGCAGAGTACTGCACCTAGGACGTAAAGATATCCAGCGCACCTACTGGCTAGGAAATGACCCTCTCAGCAGCGCAGAAGCGGAAAGGGATCTCGGAGTCCTAGTGGACTCCAAGATGAGCGTGAGTCGTCAGTGTGACGAAATCATCAGCAAAGCTAACTGCACTTAATCGTGCATCAGCAGATGCATGACAACTAGAACCAAGGAGGTGACACTTCCCCTCTATGCGGCACTGGTCAGACTCCAGATGGAGTACTGCGTCCAGTTTTGGGCACCATACTTTAAGAAGGATGTGGACAGCTTCAAGAGGGTCCAGAGGAGAGCCACTTGTACGGTTAAGGGTTTACAGGCTAAGCCCTATGAAGGGCGACTAAGGGATCTGGACCTCTTCAGCCTCCACAAGAGAAGGCTGAGAGGTGATCTTGTGGCCAACTACAAATTCATTAGGGGGGGCGCAGCAAGGAACCGGAGATGCTCTGTTCACCAGGATGCCTCTTGGGGTAACAAGGAACAATGGTCACAAACTGACAGAGAGCAGATTTAGGCTAGACATCACAAAAACTTTCTTCACGGGAAGGGTGGCCACAATTTGGAATGGGCTTCCAGGGGAGGTGGTGCTCTCCCCTACCTTGGGAGTCTTTAGGAGAAGGCTGGATAGGCATCTGGCTGGGGTCATCTGACCCCAGCACTCTTTCCTGCCTAGGCAGCGGGTCGGACTCAATGGTTTGTTGAGGTCCCTTCCAACCCTAGCATCTATGAATCTATTAATTTATGAATCTTGTGTTTGAAAGCTTATCTAACTTATAGATTCATAGAAGTTAGGGTCAGAAGGGACCTCAATAGATCATCGAGTCCGACCCCCTGCATAGGCAGGAAAGAGTGCTGGGTTTAGATGACCCCAGCTAGATGCCTATCTAACCTCCTCTTGAAAACCCCCAGGGTAGGGGAGAGCACCACCTCCCTTGGGAGCCCGTTCCAGACCTTGGCCACTCGAACTGGGAAGAAGTTCTTCCTAATGTCCAGTCTAAATCTGCTCTCTGCTACCTTGTGGCCATTATTTCTTGTAACCCCCCCGAGGCGCCTTGGTGAATAAAACCTCACCAATTCCCTTCTGTGCCCCCGTGATGAACTTATAGGCAGCCGCAAGGTCGCCTCTCAACCTTCTCTTGCAGAGGCTGAAGAGGTCCAGGTTCTCTAGTCTCGCCTCGTAGGGCTTGGTCTGCAAGCCCTTAACCATACGAGTGGCCCTTCTCTGGACCCTCTCCAGGTTATCCACATCCCTCTTGAAGTGTGGCGCCCAAAATTGCACACAGTACTCCAACTGCGGTCTGACCAGCGCCCAATAGAGGGGAAGTATCACCTCCTTGGATTTGTTCGTCATGCATCTGCTGATGCACGATAAAGTGCCATTAGCTTTTCTGATGGCTCCGTCACACTGCCGGCTCATGTTTATCTTGGAGTCCACTAGGACTCCGAGATCCCTTTCTGCTTCCGTGCCACCCAGCAGGTCATTCCCTAGGCAGTAGGTGTGCTGGACATATTTCCTCCCTAGGTGCAGCCCTTTGCATTTCTCCTTGTTGAATTGCATTCTGTTGTTTTCTGCCCATTTGTCCAACCTGTCCAGGTGTGCTTGTAGCTGTTCCCTGCCCTCCGGCGTGTCCACTTCTCCCCACAGCTTTGTGTCATCTGCAAACTTGGACAGAGTACACTTCACTCCCTCGTCCAAGTCGCTGATGAAGACATTGAGGAGTAATTTAATTCCAACCATACAGTTGGTCCAATAAAAGTCACCACACCCAAAAAATCCTTGCCTTTTGCATACTTCCTGGATCATCACAGCTAAAACACCACTCTTAACAAAGAGTGCTCAACCTTTTTGTCTGGTGAGATGGATGGGCAGTGCCCAATCCATATGCAAGCAGTACGCAGTCAGTGGTTCCAATCTGGGGCCCAAGGAGTTCATGACAGGGCCCCATCCAGCTGTCCAGAGTGGGGTAGGGCACAGCCCAGTCCTGATCCAGCATGAACAGGGATTTTTGGCCAGCCCCAATCGAAGCCCATGGAGGGAGGAAAGGTAGGGGCATGACAAGAAACCAATCCAAAGGCAATGGGGGAGGGGGAGGGGGGTATCTCACCAGAAGAAAGAGTTTAGACAGGTGAGAAACCCTCAAATTTCCCAACTGTGGGGAGCCCAATGGGGCAGATATCATAGCTCCACAGGCTGCAATTGGCCCAAGGACCAGAGGCTGAGCACCCGTGCTCTAACACTATCATCAAAACGCTATAACAATATTTATTATGCTTGCCAGCATTGAATCCGAACACTTACAGCTGGGCTCGCAGGAAGATCCTAGCTATCCCACGCTGCCTGACTCCCAGGGAAGCTCACTAGCAAAGAATCCACCTCTCCCACCTCTTCCCCTCCACCCCCAATCTCTCCCACTGTCATCTTCTTCAGAGCTAGCCCTTAATTCCACACACATCTAGCTTGTCATTCCCCAGACACACAACCTTCATTCCAGCCTGCCTGCAAGTCACTGCTTGGGTGACTGGAGGCAGCAGGCACACGTGTGTCTCTGCACACACATCCCCATGGCCTGCATGCACCCAGGCAGGGTCCTGGGAGTAGCACCAATAGCTGGATGCAGGTAAGTGTATGATCAGTGGGGGTTGGAGGTCCGGGACTTGGGGACTGTGTGTGCGTGGGCAGGGGGGATGGGTACCTGCCAGATATGGGGGAAGATAGCCGGGCGTCAAGGCTGCATCAGGGCAGGGGGGACGGGAGGGGTAGGCGCCTGCCCCTTCAGCAAGAGAAGGAGGCATCGGGGGGAGCTGCATAGGTGGGCTGGTGGCACTTGGGCTGGTGCTCATACTTGTATGGGCAGAGCAACTGGGAGACGCTGCTGGGGGGACGGGCTGGAGGGACCATGACCAGGCTGCCTAGTGAGGCATGGCAGCCCCAGACCAGGGCGGGGGGGGGGCCGCCACAGGCCTCCCCTCCTCCCTCCAGCCTGTGCTGGGGCTGGACTCTCTCCGCTGAAATCCGCACGAACTGCGGGACTTCGGCCCGAATGGCACAGGGGCAGCTGGGGGCTCCCTTTAGCAGGGCTGGGGGAAGGCAGGTGGGGACTGGCCACTGATCTTCATAAATAGGTCCTGGTACAAAAAATGTTGAGAACCACTGTCCTAGACCTCCCATCCCTTTAACGGGTATTTATTTCCTTGCCATTGTACACCCACCTTTTCTCTTACATTAGCATATCACTTCATCCTGCCAACTGAAGCATTTGGATTGTCTGTCTGGCTGCCTCTCTCAAGTCATACTTTCCTGAAACTGTCCTGCTTGAACCTGAGATGATAAAATAACACACTACCTGTTACTTTACAGTTCTTAATTCCTAGATGTTTCATTTTTTTAAAAGTTACAGTAATCAAATAGTCAAATAATTTAGGAGCTATGATGCTATGCGATTGCCAGGTCAAGGTTAAGTGCAGTTTTAGTAAAAAGAAAACCCTTCTTTCTCTAAATCAGATTTGCTTAGTATATAAGGGAACAGGTGGAAGAAATGGGGTGGTTTTTTTTCATCCCACACCTACAATTTGAATTTAAAAGCCAAACTGACCTCTTGCCTATTTCTACATCATGACAGGTGGTAAAAGAAGATATTCTTGCAGAATCGTTTTTCAGATTTTGTTCTGTTCAATCACTTCCCCAAAGTCCCCCCTCCCTGTGTTTTTCCTTTTTGGTCCAAATCCTCCAACCAAGAGAGAAAGAGAACGGTCCCAAGGCTTAAAAGTGTAATTTATCAGCATGAAGCTCATGTGTGTTTGCACAACAACCAGTGCAATCAGTGGGCTAATGTGGCCTACACACAGTACCAAAATAAAACTAACCTGGAAAAACTCCAGTATCCCATGCTGTATCTATTAAGTCTCATTTCCTTTGTTTGGTTTACTCTAGCTAAGCAAATGAAGTCATAATACTAGACTGATTAGCGGCTTTAAAGGTAAGACCTGCCTTAGCTTTGCTGTATATTTGTAAAACTAGTTTCACACCCCACTTCTGCAAATGATTATGCAAACATTTAGCCTCATGCGCTAATAGTCTTACCGAGTTTAACAGCTCATTTGTCGAAAACTATGCACACACAGACTTGGCCTTCGAATACAAATGGAGCTTTTTCAGACTATATCTTTTCAGGATAAGAACTAACAAACAGGCCATAGTGACAAATGCAGTTGCGTCGACATAAACGGGAATTTTCATTTCATTTACACACACCCTAAGTCTTTATTTGCATTTGTACAGCATCTGCTACAACAGAACTTTAGTCAGGATTGTCACCTCTCCTCATGGAAGGACGTACAAATAATTAACACAGTAATCAACTATCATGGTTATCTAGTATACAGAATATGTAACAGGGCACTGGGATGTGCCTGACCCTTTAGGAGAGCAAGCAGCCTGAGAGGCTGCTTTTAGGGGGCAGGGGGGAGCTAATGAGGGACTCACCTGGCTGGAAGAGGGCTCAGGCTGGAGCTACATGAGCCCCGAGTCTGCACCAGTCTCTTCGTTTCCCCCCAGCTACTGCACAGTGCAGAACTCCTGGCTCCGGGTCCCTGAAGGGAACTGGATTTTGGCTGAACAACTCTACAGGTCTGGAAACAGAGGCAAGTTTCTTGGACTGAGGAAGACTGGGTTTACAGGCAAGTGGTCTTTATGTTACACCTCTAAAGACTGAGGTGTCTGCCAGACGGCGGTGATGTTTCTTATTGATTTATGTTTAGCCTTGAACCCTGGGGGTGCAGACTCAAGGCTTGCTTAGAGAGCCAGTATCCCAGGAGCCCTCACACTGAGGGTGGGACCCAGGGAGGGGTCCCAGCACTGAAAAAAGGCTGAGACCCAGATCACGAGGTCCAAGAGGCCCAGAGCCACCTGTGTCCAGGGCTGGGCGGTGGAGGGGTCTGGGAGCTCAAGGGGGCAGAGTGCATAAGAAGGAAAATCAAAGGGAGAACATCTCTGAGGCTTAGGGCGTGGAGTAGGGGAGGAAAAGGAACCACACCGTTTGCCCTTAAGGCTAGGTCCCTGTAGGGCACCTGTAGTCAGGCCGAGAGGAACCTACCAAGGTTGGATGTCTGGATAGTGGCCAATGGGGCCTCAGACCCAGGGGAAACTTACTGGATTCGGGCTCACTCTAAGGCCTGCTAGCAGCCTCCTTGAATCAACCTGTAATATTAAGAGCAGGGCACAGCTGGTGAACAATGAAGAGAGAGTGACATTAGAGCTGGAGCCAGGCAGGAGCAGCAAGGCCGCTAGGGGTGTCATGGCAGCCCCTGTGGCTGTGAGCCTGTCACAGCGTACTTCTAGTTTTTCCTTTGAAAGGAAAATATAAAGTAGTGATAAAATTATGATCGCATAATCTGTGATTCCATGACTCGTTTCTTTAAAATTGGTTTAATGGACCACCGATAGTGCAGTGCAGCCCCAACACAGCAGGCCAGACTGCCAGTGGCCAATACATTCATGGGCTGGATCCAGGTGTTCCTGCTCTGGCACGTGGGTGGGCACCATCTGGCCAGGTGGGGGACAAACTGGCTTCAACACAGCCCTGATGGGGAAAGGAGCTTGACCCATCCTTGTCAAGAGGGAAAGAAGGCTAGCCAGGTGACCCCGTAGGGAGGGAAAGAGTGCATGGCCTGGCCCAACCCGGCCCTGCAGGAAAGGAAGGGGACACGGTCCAACCCTGATCCCGAAGTGGGGGAACGTGGCCCAGGCCCACGGGGGAAAGAGGCATAGCTTGGCTCAGACCAGCCATGCAGGTACTGGGGCTTGGGGATTTGGCAGGGGAAGTGATGGGGAGGCTGTGTTCATGGCCACCACTCGCTTGCTGCCAATTCCCCAGACCCATGGGGAGCCCCACAAGCCAGATGTGATGGCTCCATGGGGCTGCATTTGGCCCAGGGGATGGAAATTGAGCAACCCTTGTCTAGAAGATGCATAATACATCAATTTATATTTGCTTACAGAAATAATTAATAAAACATAAATATCAATGAAATGTTAGTTAAAATCTCAAAAGATTAAAAAATACCTGTCAGCATTTTCATTTTTACACTCTGCCTTGTATGGATAGCCATTTTAATAACATAACATTAGGTATCGTTTTCAAAAGATCCTGCCTGTTTGAAAATATGCATAAGTGGAGCAGCTGTAAATGCTTCACAACAAGTCGTAGCGCTGAAAGAAGAAGAAAAAAAAGTTAATTTCTCAATTAGTGAATGAGTTCACATTTTGGACTCTAAAAATACCCACGGTTAGTTCTGTAGACAATACATTTAGAAATCCTTTCCAAGAGTTACAGAAGTTCCATGTCCAATACAAATCACCATTTCCAAAGATACTAACAGAGCCAACAAACAGTCTTCAAAGCAACCTTGAAAACAGCACAAGAAAAGCTGGAAAGCAGGGTTTGATGCTTTTCCACCACAAATCATACTAGCCTATCTTCAAAAAGGCCAAAAGGTTCCCAAACAGTTAGGACTTTTATTCCCTACCAGCCTTTACTACACCTGAACTAGCAGCTTAAAAGTCAAAACTCTTCATTCTAGTTTTAATCCGTCTTGTTTTTTATTTTTTTTAAATCTATTTTTAATCTTTCTTGTTTCCCCAAGAAAAGCCATTTAAGGATCCGATCCAATTGACACTGAGATGAATGGGAGTCTTTTCACTGACTTTACAGAGTACTGAATCAAGCCCAAAGCATTCGTAGTGGACAATTTCCTCTTTGGAACCCCGCCCCCCACTCCGCAAGGGAAATCACCTATCAGTTATGATACCACATACCAATGTAAGAGCAGAGACTCGCCAAAACAAAAGCAAAACACCCAACCTCCATCAATCAGTGTTAAAACAGAAACACATTTCTAAGTATGTAAATCAGGAAAAAGAGGGGCTTTTTTCAGCATTGAGGAAATCAGGACTGTTAGTCTTAACTTTACACAGAAGAGCAATTTTAAAACTATCCCATACTAAACCCTAAGATTAATGTAAAAAGATGATACTATCTCACCAGAGGAAAGAGTTTAGACAGGTGAGAAACAGAACCTGGTATTCATGGAAGGGTAATTATTGGTTTGGCTAGGCACTTTTGCTTCTATTTGCTCTAATATAATTTCCCAACCTTAAAATACATTGTACCTTCTCTTTGGGTGTGCATCATACAGTATTTCATGACACTACTTTACCCATTTAAAGGTAAAAATCCCAGTGATACAACATTCAAATTGGAAGATTTAAAATTATAGCAAAAACTAGAATAAATATCCCCCACCACAACTCTGCCTAGATAAGTCTTTTGGTTTCTATTGAACAAAAGAAGACTGATACATATAATTCTTCCTACACGTTCAGGTTAACAGGAACAGAATGATTCATATACACTACGGTACTAAAATAACTGCATTACTGGACTCATTTTTGGCAACTAAACCTATTACTTATGTTCACTTGGAAATTTTAAAAGCCTTGGTGAGGTGATATAGTTGGGGGTAGTCCTGCTTCAAGCAGGGCATTAGACTAGGTGACCTCCTGAGGTCCCTTCCAACCCTAATTTTCAATAATTCTGTTTAGCTTTGAAGCATGGGAAGTTTCATTCAAGAAGTGAGTTTCTAGTCAAGATTTTTCCCCTCCCCCAAAATGCAGGAGCATGTGAAATCACATTTTACTGTCAGTATTTTTAAAACATGATTACAAATGCTATTGCTAAATGAATAGATCCTATTAGAAAGGGAAGCCAAGCAACTTCCTATGTCAGGGAGCGGATATGTAGTAAATTAACTGGAATCAAAGTGGTTCCGTAACTTCATCAAGCACTTCCTCCTTTCTTTTCCTATGGGCATGCATGACCATGCAAAGGGTGTGGGAAATAATGTTTCAGGCCTCACCTAGCCAGATATTGTGCCTATTTAATTAAAATTGGTTTAAAAAAAGTTATCAACACAAGCTACACCTAGAAAAGCACCTGTGAATTGGTGTGCACTACTTAAATTGACCAGATTGAGTAAACCAGAGTTAAACTGGTTCAACTTTTTGTGTAAGCAAAGCCAGAGGCATAACCAGGAGCGTCAGTGCCCGGGGGAGACAGCGCCGAGCGCTGGAGCGGGAGGTGAGGAGCGTCGAGCGCTGGAGACTCCCTGAAAACCGGCAGTTTGTTCAGTAACGAACTAACTGCAACTTGAGGCCTTTAGGCCTACGCTGAATGAAACAAGGAGACAATTTCAGTCCTACTTAATGTCTTCACTGGAGCATATCTGAAATCAGTCCCCATTAACAGGCATGAAAAATATACCCAGGTGCTACTGAAGATGCCGTAGAGAAAGCGATCATCGTGGCTTCCTGTACCTAGTACAGGGGTTTCTCAGCCTCTTTCGGCTCCAGGCGCCCGTCTGCAACTGGCCTGAGTTTTGTGGCACCTGCTTTTCACAACTAATTTCACTCAGTTTTTCATTATGAAAAATAGTAGACTGACTCCCACCCCTACTCACTCACTCGGTGTGTGAGCCCATGCAGCCACGTACATGCATGCACATGTGTGTGTGTGTGTATGTACATGCATGCACACGCATCTGCATGTGTAGGTGTATACACACAGTGCACCTGTAGCACATAGGGTACAGCGTGCCTGCAGGTGCATAGTGCGTGTGTGTGCATGCAGGTGTGCGCAAACAGGCAGAAGTGTATGTGCACTGCCAACGCACTCTTTCCATGTATGTATACTGACATGCACACCTATGTGTATACGTGTAAAGTGTATATGTGCATATCTACACCCCAACCCCCCGTACAAACACCCGTGGGCAACCCCTCCCAGCCGAGGACGACCCTCTCTCAGCCGGGCCGCGTGTCTGCGCGGGGGCGGGGGCGGCTCTGGAGTGCGGACCGGACACACCGGGCTGCTCCTGCCCCCCCCCCCTCCCGCTCCTGCGGCTGTGCAGAGACCCGGCCTCCATCGTGTCGGTGCCGCGGGGTGTCGGAGCGGGCCTGAGGCGGCCTCGACACGCTGCCTCCGCCTCAGCTACAGCAATGGCAGAGTCTTTGCAGTACCTGCCTTGTACGGTAGTATTCAGTCTTGGTGACACGAGTAAAATGTACAGTGTGTTATAACGAGTCTAGTTGCACAAAGTGGGATCTGACTTGCTGTGGCAGGATGACATGTTTTTCCTCTGTTTCCTTCTCCTGTTCCATAATTTTGGTTTGACAGCTCTAGGCTTCAGACTGCAGTTATTAAATTAATTTTAACAAAGACTTTCAAAGACTGTCTCTAGCAGTCTAGGAAAAGAGACACTGAAGAAATATCCTCATTAGGAGAGGGAAAGCATCTAGTTAAATTTTTCATAATTGCATTCATAATTGTATATCTAACCTTCAAGGGTGACAATTTTAAACACTTCTAAGGGAGTTAACATGAAACGTTAGCTTTTCTCTCCTTATGTGAAATGTTCGGTGATTTGTACCATGCTGTCGATAGTAGTCTGAGTCCTATCTCTCCAGAAACAAAAAGTTACTATCGTCCTCTGTCCTTATCAGGGGAACATGCAATGGGAAAAGCATATAGAGACCCACATACTTTTGCTAATAAGGACCCACTATCCCCCTCTTCCTCCTTAGTGGTACATAGGCATGAGATGTTTCCATCCCAGGTCCACTGTGATGGGTGTCCAGGACCTTTGTGCCACTGCCTTGTCTCCCATTATAGGAAACATCAATGCTGCAAGTAATACTATCTTTTCTGAGCTAGGCTGCTCTTGCAATCAAATCTACTGACCACTGCCCTGCCTTTGCCAGTCCTCACATGTGATGCCTCCTTGGAAGTTACTAGAAGGGGCTTGGGTTTGTATCTGACTGGTCGGTGCAAAGCCCTGTCTAAACTGGGCGGATCCTATTTTGCTCTCCTTACCCTTCACCTTCAGCCCCGATCCACCTGGTTCAGACCCACAATGTTTGGCCTTTCTTATTGAAATGCCTGCGTGCAGAGAGACCGGCTGCTTTGGTGCTAGGTGGATAATGGGGACAGCTCACCGAGTTAAGCTTGACCCACCCGTTTTCTGGTGTTGATGATACTAATAATAGGAATAATGGGAACTATAACAGCAACTGCTTGCACTTTACACCCAGCTGAGGATCTCAAAGCGCACTTCCCACAAGGTTAGGTTAACACTCCATGAAGTAAGGGGTATGACGCCGCTTTTAACAAAGGGTATATTGAGACCCATAGTGACTAGATGACATGCCCAAGGCCACAAGGCTGGTCAGTGGCTGAGCTTCGTGCCAGTTCTGTGCCTCGTGCGCTCATGCTTGACCTGCCTTTCCCACTGCAAGATAGCAGTGTGGCATGAAAAGGATGTTTAGTCCGTCAGAGCGGTCCAGAGGCCTGCTCCCTTCCCCCGTCCCCTGGCTAATCAGCTCCTTCATCCTGAACCGCAGCCCCCACGCAGCAATCCTGCTGAAGGATATTAGAAAGGGTAAATGGCAAAATCCCCCTTCGGTTCCCACATCATGCTGATGAAATGATGCTGTTTTTGAACTTTCCTTCTGGAAGCTGGGTATTGATCCTGGAAGTAAGAGAAGGGATGTTTTAAATGAAAGTGAGCTCTTCAAGCTAACCTTTTTAGGTTGTGAGACCCCAGGCAGTACCTTAAAAGATATTTAAATAGGTCCCCATGGAGCTGTGCGACTTTGCTTGCATGGAGTGGACCAGATTCCTCTCCCAGATACACACACGGGCTTGGCTACAGCAATTTAGCCCCGCTGCTTTGGAGGCATGCAATCGCTTTGCCAGGACCCCGCGTTTCCCCTGCTCCAAGACCTCTAAAATCCCCGGCGACCTCCTCATGTGCCAGCAGTAGCTCCTGCCTCATTACGGCGCCTTACAGGTCCATGAGCAGGGAAATGATGGAAGAGAGGAGTGGCTTCTACCCTTTTTCTGCCTCACTTCCCACTGCAGAAATGTACTTAATTATTGAGCATGAAACCACATCACCCACAGGCATACACTTAGCTATGCAAATTTTGCCCTGAGACTGAATGCCCATATAATAATTCATCATTATCTGCACTGCTTGATCTAGAGACGCACAGGACAAAGGAGGTATCATTAGCTGAATCAGCCCCTGGCTATCGTGAGGGACGCGTGAGCCTAAACGCGGCATCAGTCTCATTTACAAGCTTGCCCCGAGGGGCAGCCCTCCCATGATCAGTGGCAAATCTCTGAACTGCCATCTTGGTGCATGCAATTATTTCCCCAGCTTCTCTGTTGTCCTCTCCTCAGCTGCTTGATTCTGCATGGGTCTCTTTGCAAGTGTGCAGTCATAAGTAAGCCACCTCTGCCTTCCCCTGCTTTCCAGCTGGGGCAGCATCTGCTGCAAGTTACGGCGCCTCCACGCCCGTCCCCTCCGTCAGCAGGGTCCCACAGCTCACAGGAAGAGCTGAGTTACCTACAGACTTGAGCTCTTCCTCCCCTAGTTGCAAGCCTCATGCTCCAGATGAGCATTTTCCTCATATCACAAGACTGGATTTGCTGAAGGGCAAGCAGCAGCAGAATTATCCCTGTGCATCACAGATGGCGACGGCAGGCAGGGGGCAATGAGGAGTACAGGTGCGGACCGCTGAACCAGAAATGCCTGTTGCATTGGTGCTCTCCATCGTGCGTCTTCAAGCAGACCCTCTTCTCCCGGGAAGGGGACTGATGTCCCAGAGATGCTTGGATTTCTTGCCGCACGACTCTGCCGGACGGGACAGATGAGGTGAGCCATACAGTACACACATGGGGTTCCCAAATCCGCTCTGTTGGGCATCAGAGTCCATCTCCTCCACATTCAAGAGCAAGTCGCTCTCCCCACCAGGCTCCCTGGCCAGACCAGCAACACCAGAGTATCAAGAGGAACTGCGTCTGGGAGCAGGACATCACAAGCACCTGCCAGGATTACCTGCGGTCCTCTTGCCCCCGCGGCACCAGGACAAGTGCACGATGGTCTTGGATAACTCCAGGAACTGCTTTTGTGTATTGCCAAAGCACTGGGGATGGAAGTGGCTGTGATCCCGGGGAAGCTCTGACAAGCTGTTCAGCATCCCATAGCAAGGATTGCCCTCTCCATAAGCAAAGGCTGGCTTGAGTCGGGTGAAGTAAAGTGCATCAAGACACAGTATCAACACCATTAATGGGCAGGGAGTCCTGTCCTCCCAGCTTCTTAGTCTTGCTGGTGTTGAAGTCGAGCAAGAGCCCCCAGAACAGTGAGCTGAAATAGCATAACCGGGGCCAGGGGGGCAAAGCTCATTTATCTGTGTATGAGATGTATTTGCTGCCCTCCTTAAGAACAGCTCAAAGCATCTTACAGTAAAACCAGATAAAAATAAAGACAGATTAAAATAATAGGTAACAGAACAACCTCCCAAACTCACACTCCCTGGAGAGTTACTTCCCAGGGCTGTGGTGGACGAGGTTTCAAACCAGGGGAAGCATCTTCCTCTCCTGGCATTTTCTAATTACAGGGAAGAGGAGGGGCCTTCATCCCACCCTAGACCTGGGGCAACCCCGGGAATACAGGCACCACCTTGCATTCGGGCAGGAAATGCTTCCCTTCGCCATACCACGGCTCCCAGCCTGAAGGACACGTTTCTCTTATAATCTCTTCAGACTGCTGGAAATACCGGAGGGGTCAGCTCAGTGACCCAGCCCGCCCTTCACCCTGCAGATAGTCTGCAGCACCGGGTAGTGTCCAGGCGTGTAACTCCACATGCATGTGGCTGCGTCCCCCAACAGAGAAGTGTGGCAGGACTCAAATCTTGTGCCGTGTCTAGCCCTAGGGTTCAACTCCTGAATCAACTGATTACTCTTCTCATCCCCTTCCTGAAGCTTCAATCAGCATGAAGAGAGGAAGACACAGCATAGCCTGGGTGTAGCTTCACAGCCGTGTGTGTGTGTGTATATGTGTGTGTGAATATATATTCACGCATATGTGCATATGTGCATGCACATATATATATTCATATATATATGCATGTGTGCATGCATGCACGCACACTACACACACACACATATATATAGTGTGCATGCACGCACACACACACACAATATATAAGCATAGAGATATTCTTTCTATATCTGCATTTTATACACATGCAAAACACTACTCATAATAGGTCTGAATAGGTTCAACAAATGCAACAAAATGGCTTAGGCTGGGAGGAAAAACCCAGTATGTTGTTTTCCAGCGTTCAGGCTCTGCTGTCTAAACACTGGTACGAGTGCTTACCATTAAACTCATATATTGCCCCACTGATTTGAATGGGACTGCTCACAGGCTTAGATATATAAGCCTGAGATGGCAGAATTGGGATCTTAGGATGGAAATATATGGGATTACTAGCAGTTGCTAGTTGTATCCCAGTTGTATCACTTAGCTACAGCAAATAAAGTCATTTTTAGTGTGTAGGTAAATGGAAAGCTCAAATCATTTCATTCTGGGAGATGAAAATGAATACTGTGGGTTTGACCTCTCCTTTCCGCCTGAGAGAATGAATTGCTGTTTCATTTATAATGAATTACAACACAACGTAGGAAACACGCGTGTGGTTTTAAACTCCACGTTAACGTGATTTGTGTAATTCATATCACGGCGATTGGCATATGACTAATGGCGCTGTATTAAAGTAATCTTGAAGCAAGTGAGATGAACGTAACTCTTGCACCAGTGATTAGCGTCCAGGCATGTACAATGCAAGTGATCCTCCCTATCCTGTGCCTCTCTCCTTCATGAGAAATTTGCCCTCTGATTTTTACATCTGATTATAATGTATAGGTAATTACAATGCCTGGGTAATAATAATCTGCTGCTAGCTGTTTTGTGCAGGTTTCATAGTGTACCCAAGCATCGAGGCTCTCATAAGCATGAATGTTTTCATAATAAATCTTCTTGCCTGTATTCATGTTGAACTACACGTTTCATGGAGGAAATGATAATAAGTGGTAAACACTTCTAATTCAAGTAGTGTGCAAGTTAAGAAGGAACTGTCTCTTGGTACTTGGCTCTGAGCAATTATAATTCATCTTAATAATTCTAAGGTCACTAACTTCAGCAGGGTGCCAACATTTAAAGGGCTTTCAGCATGTAGTTTAAGTGCAGGGGATGACACCCGCTGTGTTGCCTCACTTTAATATTTATGCAGATATGACCTCTGTAGAAAAAAGATGAACCAATATCCTACCGGTATAAAAGCCACGTCTGCGATTTTATTTTCTCATAAGTGAATGGATATTGTTATTATGCAGTTACAAGCATTCTGGCTTTCTTTTGTATTGCAAGACAACATGATCAGTCAGAAAAATGCTTTTCCCCCCCAGCGATGTGCTAACACTTCTGTCACGTTCTTGCTAGAAATACGTTATTTAACGAATCGAGCCATGCTGTCCTTGAACAGAACATCCTCGACACGCGCAGGGATCAGACAAATTCCAGCAGAGATTTTTTTTTTCCTTTGCTGAGATTTTTTATTTTTACATTTTCACCAAGGCAGCGGAGGGAGCGGATAGAAGAAGGCTTACCCAAGGAAGCGCTGCGCTGGGCGGCCACGCCAGGCAGTGGGAATCCTTTTCAAGTTTTTGTTTAACCCAAGGTGTTTTTCATTATTTAGGGAATGCAAAGCAGAAAATTAAGACAGAGCATCTCAGCATCCTGGTGAGCAGCTTAGCACTGTGCAATTAATGTCTATTGATCGTGATGAAATGAGGAGTGAGAAGGAGGGAGGGTGAGAGGAACATCAGGAAAGCAGGACGAGATCTGCATTGAAAAAGTTGGCAAGGAAACCTGGTTACCAAGAAGTCATACTTGCTTTAATCGTTTGGATCTGCCGCCATATAAAAGCTATGAACAGCTGAAAGAGAAGCTGCTTTTTGCAATTGAAGAGACCGAAGGATTTGGTCAAGAGTAGAAGGGGCTTCTGGGCAAAGAGGAGATCTTGCATTAGTAAAAGGCCCAGCCAACTAAAATTGCACACGTGATTGTATATAAGCTTTTGTTCTGTACAGTGATCTTTCTGGAACTCTAAAGTGGAAATGTTCGCCGTTCTTCCACAGAGATATGCAAAACAGTTCAGCCTTTTCTACTTTATTTATTGCCCCTTCAAAAAACCAGGAAAAAAATCAAGTTTTGAAAGTGGACAAGAGACTTTATTTAAACTATATATATATATATATATATATATATATATATAAAAATATATTGAATATATATACTGGTGGGCTCTAGTTTTATAGAGCTTTAAGTGTATGAAACATTTATTTCTAAGCGAGGGGCACGACAAGTCTCTCACTGGGGTTGTAGAGAGGCAGCAGCAAGGCGCCAGACTTCCATGCGTAGATCCTGAGGTGGTGCAGAGTCACTTGGAAGAACTGGATGCCTTTAAGTCGGCAGGCCCGGATGGGCTCCATCCGAGGGTGCTGAAGGCACTGGCCGACGTCATTGCAGAGCCACTGGCGGGAATATTCGAATGCTCGTGGCACACAGGCCAAGTCCCGGAGGACTGGAAAAGGGCTAACGTGGTCCCCATTTTCAAGAAGGGGAGGAAGGAGGACCCGAGCAACTATAGGCCAGTCAGTCTCACCTCCATCCTTGGTAAAGTATTTGAAAAAATTATCAAGGCTCACATTTGTGAGAGCCCGGCAGGACAAATTATGCTGAGGGGAAACCAGCATGGGTTTGTGGCAGGCAGATCGTGCCTGACCAACCTAGTCTCTTTCTATGACCAGGTTACGAAACGCCTGGACACAGGAGGAGGGGTGGATGTCGTATACTTGGACTTCAGGAAGGCCTTCGATACGGTATCCCACCCCATACTGGTGAACAAGTTAAGAGGCTGTGATGTGGATGACTGCACAGTCCGGTGGGTGGCGAATTGGCTAGAGGGTCGCACCCAAAGACTCGTGGTGGATGGGTCGGTCTCGACCTGGAAGGGTGTGGGCAGTGGGGTCCCGCAGGGTTCGGTCCTTGGACCGATACTCTTTAATGTCTTCATCAGCGACTTGGACGAGGGAGTGAAGTGTACTCTGTCCAAGTTTGCAGATGACACAAAGCTATGAGGAGATGTGGACACGCCGGAGGGCAGGGAACAGCTGCAGGCAGACCTGGATAGGTTGGACAAGTGGGCAGAAAACAACAGGATGCAGTTCAACAAGGAGAAATGCAAAGTGCTGCACCTAGGGAGGAAAAATGTCCAGCACACCTACAGCCTAGGGAATGACCTGCTGGGTGGCACAGAGGTGGAAAGGGATCTTGGAGTCCTAGTGGACTCCAAGATGAACATGAGCCGGCAGTGTGACGAAGCCATCAGAAAAGCCAATGGCACTTTATCGTGCATCAGCAGATGCATGACAAATAGGTCCAGGGAGGTGATACTTCCCCTCTATAGGGCGTTGGTCAGACCGCAGTTGGAGTACTGCGTGCAATTCTGGGCGTCGCACTTCAAGAAGGATGCGGATAACCTGGAGAGGGTACAGCGAAGAGCAACTCGTATGGTCAAGGGCTTGCAGGCCAAGCCCTACGAGGAGAGACTAGAGAAACTGGATCTTTTCAGCCTCCGCAAGAGAAGGTTGAGAGGCGACCTTGTGGCTGCCTATAAGTTCATCACGGGGGCACAGAAGGGAATTGGTGAGGATTTATTCACCAAGGCGCCCCCGGGGGTTACAAGAAACAATGGCCACAAGCTAGCAGAGAGCAGATTTAGACTGGACATTAGGAAGAACTTCTTCACAGTTCGAGTGGCCAAGGTCTGGAACGGGCTCCCAAGGGAGGTGGTGCTCTCCCCTACCCTGGGGGTCTTCAAGAGGAGGTTAGACGAGTATCTAGCTGGGGTCATCTAGACCCAGCACTCTTTCCTGCTTATGCAGGGGGTCGGACTTGATGATCTATTGAGGTCCCTTCCGACCCTAACATCTATGAATATGAATCTATGAATCTATAAGAGGTGTGGGGGGGGGGGGAAGTTTTTTTTGTTTCTGCTGATTGCAATGGAAGGGGCATTTTGTGTTGTCTCCTTGAACGTGAGAAGCCTTTCATCTAAGAAAAGGTGGGAAAGGGTGGGAGGGTATTTGAGGGCATTAAGGGCTGATATTATTTGTTTACAAGAGTGTGGGATTGGGTGGGAAGGGGATTATGGGGTGCTGCGGAGAAGATGGGATAAGGGAAGATCGTGGTGGGCGGGGGCAGGTGGGAATAAGGCAGCGGGGGTGGGGATTTTAGTGAACGAAACACAGGTGAGGGTGATTGGGATGGAGGTGTTAATTGAGGGGCGACTGCAACACATGAGGGTGGAGGTGGGGGGGGAGAAGGTGGGGGTGTTCAATGTCTACGCACCAGCGGTGAAGGAGGAGCGGAGGGAATTCTTTCAGAAATTGGCAATATGTGGGGGAGGGGGAGGGAAGAAGGTGTTTGTAGGGGACTTTAACTGTATTGTTGAGGGAGGGGATAGGGAAGGGGGGGTTGGCCGGGGAAGTTGGAAAAGAGGGGAGGGGGGGCGGAGTTGGAGAGGGATATAACGGAGGAAGAGGTGAGGGAGGTGCTGGGGCAGATGAAGAAGGGGAAGACGCCAGGTTTGGATGGGTTGCCGGCTGAATTCTATGAGAGGTTTTGGAGGGTGGGGGGGGGACGTGGTGGAGGTGTTCCGGGAGGTGATGGGGTCAGGGGTGGCGGGGAGGGGTTTGCGGTGGGGGTGGTGGTGTTACTGCACAAGAAGGGGGACAGGGACGTGTTGAAGAATTGGAGACCGATCACGTTATTGAACGTAGACTATAAGTTGTTTTCAAGGGGCTGGCGACGAGGATGGGGAAGGTGATGGGGGAGGTGGTGGGGGAAGACCAGACGTGTGCGGTGAAGGGTAGGAGGTTGGGGGATACGCAGTGGGTGTGGAGGGATATGCTGGAGTACGTGGGAGAGAGGGGGTGGAAGGTGGTGGTGGGCAGAGAGCCCTGTATAGAGGGGCGAGGAGCAGAATCTTGGTGAAGGGCTGTTTGGGAGAGGAATTCAGGGTGGAGAGAGGGGTGCGCCGGGGTGCCCCCTTTCTCCGGGGCTGTTTGTGTGCGGCACAGAGCCGTTGGCACGAAGGGTGAGGAGGGATGGGAGGGTGAGAGGAATGCCGGTGCTGGGGGGAGAAGATTTGACAGTTACATTATATATGGATGACGTGATGTTTATGGTGTGGGATGAGGGGTCTCTGAGGAGGGCGGTGGAGGGAATTAAGGAATATGGGGAGGCAGCGGGGCCACGGGTGAACGAGGGGAAAAGCAGTTTGTTGGCGGTGGGGGAGTGGACCAGACTGGAGGAGGTGGGGTGGCGGGTGGAGAAGGAGAGTTTGAAGGTGCTGGGAGCGTATATGGATGTGAGGGCGAAGGGGGAACGGGCGTGGGAGGAGGTTAGAGGGAGGGTGAGGAAAGCGGTAGGGATATGGGGAACGAGCAAGCTGTCGTTCAGGGGGAAGGTGGGGATTATGGAGCAGTTTTTGTTGCCGACAATTTTGTTTGCAGCAATGGTGTACCCGCCCACCTGGTTGCAGGAGAGGGGGGTGCAAAGGGAAATGTGTCTCTTTTTTTGGAGTGGGCAGACGGAGAGGGTGGCGAGGAAGGAGGTATATAAGGGGGAGGACTTGGGAGGCTGGGGCGTGCCGGAACTAGAGGCGTTTCTGTATGTGCACTTTTGGAAAGGGGTGGTGAGAGTTGGGGGCCTGGAGGGGAGGAAAGTGGGGGCAATGTGTAGATATTGGGCGGGAAGGTATTTGAGGAGGTTGGGGTTATAAGGGGGGAGGTGGACGGGGTTGTGGGCCGAGAGACCGGCCAAGTGGTATGCACGGGGGTGGGGCTTCTTGAGGGCAAAGGGGCTGGAGGGTCGGAGTAGGCAAATGGCAGGGTTCGGAGGACGGAACGTGGAGCAACACCCCCAGGTCTCAAGGACGCCCTGATCCACTGACGAGAACGTTCGAGGCACGGAGACCCCAGCTAGGGCGGAACGTCGACTGCGGATCCCGGAGGACCCTCCCAGGAGGGTGGACCAGGTCACCTGAGCCGGCGAAGAACCCCGACGCACCCCCCCCACGATGTCGGGACCCCAACAGGCGGCGGCGGACCCCCGACCATTGATTGGCCCCCGGAGGCAGAGAGACCCCAGCTGACTTCCTGCCCTTTGGGCGGGGGGCTGGACTCGATGAACTTCCGAGGTCCCTTCCAGCCCTAATGTCTATGAAATCTATGAAATCTATGAAAGCCCGGAACCCCGGCTGACGACAGCCGCCTCCCGGCGGAGGACCCCGGAGCCCGAGGACGCCCCCCGGATGACGACGGAGCACCCCGAGCAACAGCGGACCCCTCCGGACCCCCACGGCGCCTCGGTGACAACGGCGGGCCCCGAACGGCGACGACCCCTGGACCCCGGCAGTCCCGAGGATGCCCCCCCCCAGGGTCTCCCCACGCTGGTGGAGGAGCCCCGAGCCCCCGACACCGGACCCCCCCACGGACGACCCAGGGGAAGGAGCAGACGTGACAGCGCTCACGTTCCTCCCCTTCCCTCTTCCGGACAAGCTGTTCTGCCCGACCTGCCACCCGCCGAGACAGTACAGGTTGCACGGCGACATGAACAAGCACCTGCGGCGCTTCCACCAGCTGCACCTAGCTTTCTACTGCTCCCTCTGCGGCACCGAATATGAGGCCTTGAAGCTCCTCAAAAACCACCAGAAGGTATGCCAAGGCCACGGAGCCGAGAGGAGACCTGGCACGCTGGTGAGGTCCGTCGCCCCGGCCCGGCGCACCCAGGCCGTGGTGCGGAGACCCACTAGACCAGCCACCCCGCCGACAACCCCACCGGACCAGACCTCCAGGGACCGCCCGACGGAGAGACCTGCCCCGACGACGCCACCGTGCAGGCCTCCGCCCAGGGACCCCCGACCGGACACGACACCCCGGCCATGTCATTCGTGCCCACGTGGATGAAGAGCATGAGGCAATAGTCAGAGGGACGGACAAGCCTGGGGATCCTCTCCACAACGTCTTGGATGCGGGACCCAGGGAGACAGCAGACCTCTTGGGCTAAGGCAGGGGTGTCCAACCTTTTTGAATGTGGGGCCGGATCACGAACTTTTTATCACCCAGTGGGGCTGGCAAGCCATATTCAAAGACCACACAGAAAGTGGTATCACATCAGAAAGTGATGTCACGTGACCTTTGACACCAATGAAGTTGCAGGAAGTGACAATCAAATGGGTCTGGAAATGTGGTTTAAAATCCAAAATAAAAACAATATAAAAGCAAGAAAGAAATAATACCAAACACTTGACTAAAATAAACGCTTTCTCTTCTACTCACTTCTCAAAGAATGAAAGAGGCATAATGCAAGTCGACAGATCCAACGTGGAAAAGATATCAGCCAGTGGAAACTAATCAAAGCAACAAAATATGGGCATTTTTGAGAATAATCTTCAAAAAGATTTACTTTTCCTTAATTAATAACTTGTTAGCAACACATCTTTAACCAGTAGTAACAAGTTGAACGTCCAATCCCGCACAAAGAGAAACAGAAGAAAACACAATCCAAACACTGGACAGGATTTTTACAAAGTTTTTTACTTGCTCCAAACTGACATTGGAGCCCAGATCGTTCATGCTCTATTCTTGAACATATTCATAGATTCATAGATGTTAGGGTCGGAAGGGACCTCAATAGATCATCAAGTCCGACCCCCTGCATAAGCAGGAAAGAGTGCTGGGTCTAGATGACCCCAGCTAGAATTGTTCAGTCTTAAACAAGCATACAGCACAGCTATCCAGGGAGGTTCATAATTAGGGACATTCGGTTACAACAGGAACTATCCAGGCAAAAAAAGAGACAGGTGGCAATACAACTGTTGTCAAGTCTCAAGAAACCAAGCATGCTCCAACCCACACTGTAAGTGTACAGAAACAGTGTAAAAACAACGTGTACAAGTCTACTCTTATTAACTTTCTGAAAACTACAATGAACACTGATTTCTTTAGTGATACCTGGCATTGTTTTTGCTTGCACAAGTTATCAATATCTGCTGGCACACTTGATGTGGCGATGCGGAGTATTCCAGGTAAATGTCCGTCTGTCAAAAGTGATCTTGATTTTGCTTTTATGTTCTTCATTCTTGAGAAAAGCTGCTCACAGCAATACCTGCTGCCAAACAGCGCAATGAACCAAAATGCATGATTCAAGAGATTTGGGAAAGAGTGCCACATAACATAGTGACTAGAAAATGTCAGTAGGTCATGTTCTGCAAAAGCTCTCTTCAAGGCACCGTTATTTGGGATGTCAGTTAGTGCCATGTGGAACGTGTCGGGGCATCGGTGGCATCCGCTCCAAATGGATCTGCAAACAGCTTCAGCTCATCGCTGTGTTCCCTGAAATCCGCACATCTTTGTTTGAATTCATCCAGCAGACGGCCGACCAGTGCAGAATACGTGTCACGGGTCACAGTCTCAGCACATCTTGTTAATAGTATTGTGAAATGGGTGACATTCTTCTTAGTCAACTGTTTCTGAAACAATTCCAGCTTACGAATGAAGGATTGGATGTGTTCATACAGTCTGTTGACAAATTGATCCTTCCCTCGTCATTTTAGATTCAAATCTGCAAGATACTTGGTGTGTCAACTAGGATGCCAAGTCATCCATCATCGTCCATGAAGCCAGCATCTTTTCCTTTGTCTGTCATGAAGGTTTTAATTTCGTCAAGCAGTGACGAGTATTTGGCTAGCGTGGCTAGCGTGGCTGCCCTGCTGAGCCAACGGACTTGGCAGAAGTAAATAACGTCATCATGGTCCGATCCTATCTCGCAAGAAATGCTTGGGATGTCTATGACTAAGCCCCTTTGACCTGATGGAACTGACTGTAGAAACCACTTTTCCCATCACGTCTCATCCCCAGGGCCTTTGCACACAGCTGTTCCTGGTGAAGGACGCAGGGATGTGTGATGACATCCTGAGGCACGGACTTGACCAGTAAACTGACAGATCCATCGTGGTTGCCTGTCATCGCAGGGGCGCCATCCGTTGTTAGACCACAGAGTTTGTCCTCTGGAAGACTGAACTCCAACAAGACACGTTTGACTTCATTGAAAATGTCCTATCCTGCCGTTTTGCCTTTCATTGGACACAAGTCGAGCAGTTCCTCAACAACATGCAATGGTTTCGTCACTCCTCGTGCAAAGGTTGCCAGTTGAGCTGTATCACTCACCTCTGTGCTTTCGCCAACCCCCAAGCTGTAAAACTGACAGGCACCGAGTCTTTTCATCAGTGAATCTTCAATGTTTGATGCCATGTCGTCTACTCTTCTAGCAACCGTCTGATGGGAAAGGCTGGTATTCTCCACCATTGACTGTTTATCAGGGAATACCTCAGATGTAAATATGCCCAAGCAATCTTTCACAAATTCTCCATCAGACAGCGGTTTCCCTCTCTTAGCTATTGCCTCGGATATCAAGAAACGGATCTTGGTCTCTGCCTCAGACTTCTGCCTCGCAGCTCTGAAAAAAGACGGCTGCCCGTTCATGCTCGGTGTTAGAGAGTTCACCCGATCAAGTCTGATCTGACCCACCAGGCTGTCAAACATCTTTGCAGGTTTTGCAGAATAATGCTGCTTCACATACTCCTTGCAGACAGCTACTCTCTCTTGGCAAATCAGACACAGGATGTTCCCGTTTTGTTCAATAACAAAAAAATCAGTGGTCCAACTATCTTTGGAAACTTGACGTACAGCATCAATTTTTCGTTTCCTCTCACTCAACATTTTTTGAGCGTAGCATAGGCCCTGTAGCTAATAGAGCCAAAATTAATTTTAGTCATAGAAAAACTAGTTTGGCAGAGACAGGTGAAGTTAAAAACAACTCACCAGTTCAAGATCACCATTTGATTACTATATAATAATATTGTGGTATCAATATGGACCCTCACCCATCATGTATACTCATAATGTGGAAGGTACAGCCTGACATGTGCAGGTGCTGCCATCATATGCCAAGTGCAACCTCAAATGCCAACGGGGAGTCAGGGCAGGATTAGGACCTTTGTCTCCTGGTGCCAGTCCCAGTGTCTCTGTCTCATGGCTGGGGCAGCCCAGCCATTACTGGGTTTGGGTCCCATATGGGCAGCACTGTCAGCTAGCACCACAGCCAGCCAGTTGTTATAACCCAAGACAAACACCCCTTTACACCCTCTGTCCTGGGCCAGAGAGACCCTGCCTGTGCAGCCCTCCTGCAAGGTTCATGGGAGCTGCTGGTTTATTTCATAGAGTTTATTTCATAGACATTTGGGCTGGAAGGGACCCCGCAGGATCACTTAGTCCAGCCCCCCGCCCCAGGGGCAGGAAGTCAGCAGGGATCATAGGATCCCAGCAAGATAAACACCCAAATGTGTCTTGAAGGCGTTCAAAGTGGGTGCTTGAACCACCTCGGTCGGCAGTCTATTCCAAACCTTGGAGGCTCGGACAGTGAAGAAGTTCTTTCTTATGTCCAGCCTGAATCGGTCACAGATGTCCCCCCGGATCCTGATGAGCACCCCTGATAAATTTATAGGCGGCCACCAGATCACCCGAGCCTGTGCTTTTCCAGGCTGAAGTCCCATGGCTCTCAGCCTCTCATCACAAGGTCTGTTTTCCTGACCTCTGATCACATGCGTGGCTCTCCTCTGCACCCTCTCAAGCTTCTCCACATCCTTTTTGAACTGTGGCGCCCAAAACTGGATGCAGTACTCCAGCTGCGGCCTCACCAAGGCCAAGTACAAGGGAAGAATGACGTCCAGGGGTTTGCTGGAGAAGCATCTATGGATGCAGCACGCAGGAGACACCAGGACTCCTCGCCTGTCCCGAGTGAAGGACCTTGGGCCAGAGAAAATGGCTTGGTGAGCTGCATGGCGGCCCGCGGGCTGTACGTTGGACAAGCCTGGGCTAGAGGGTCTTGCCTGGGAACAGTGACACCCCAGCTCTCGCTCTTTCTCCCTCTTTCTTTCTTTTTGTTTTTGTCTCTAGGCATAGCTTTCTGAACCAAAATTGTATTAGTTAAGCTTCAGCTAAGTTTCCCCAAATACTCAATTAAACCAGGGGAATATTGTAATTGTTTTTTGTTTTCCCTTGCTTGTCTCTTACTACTAGTACCATTATAAATTGGATATGCTTCACAATAAATAACTTTTATAGTCAAACTGGTGGTAACCAGGTGTATTTTTCCTTCTCTGCTTCCCTTCCCCATTTGCTCTGCAGCAACGCTTCTTTTACCTAAGCCAAAGATCCTTGTGAAGCCCAGAAATACTGCGGGGTCCGCTCCTCAAGAGGCTAGCACTACTAGGACAGTTAGGGCAAAAGATTGGGACGTGCTGAGTTTGAGACACATAAGGGGATCAGCTTGTATAGGCTGATTGGCCCACTTTGGCTCAGGCGTGCCCTAATGAACTGAAAGCTGGCCCGTGAGGGTGTCAGCCGGACACCCAGCCGGATTGAGAGGGATTCTGTTCACTGAGTGCTGGTGTCTGACTGCAGTGTAGTGTTACCTTAATGAACTGATTCCTGGCACATGAAGGTGTCAGCCTGTACATGCTGATCAACCTGGCCGGGTCAGGCGTGTCATGTTAGAGAGAAAGTGTGTGTGTGTGCATTTGACTGATTTAGTGGCTGGTGTGTGTGTGTGTGTGTGTGTGCACGCGCACATCTGACTGATTTAGTGGCTGGAGGAACCCAGCCCCACTGAAACAGAGTCCTGCAAGATAGCTCCATCGGGGGTGAGCACTTGCAGAAGGGAGAGATACAGCTCCGTACAGAAACACAGGTAACACGAGCAGCACATTGATAGAATTGCAAAGACCCTAGAAATGTACCCCTAATAAATGAGCACACCCCAAAGTGACAGGCAAATCTGGTAACAGCTGGGATCATGGCTGGAAATCCATTTTGGGCCAGCCCACACCATCTGGGCCAGGCAAGACACTGGTCATCAATTCAGTCTGTAATCTCAGCCCAAATGCCAGGTCCTTAGTCAAGCATGTATACTTAGTACCATGGGAATCGGGAGCTGTTAGTTGGCAGCCTGGCAAGAAGAAACCACGCTCTGGTCCAGGCCAGACTGGTCAGTGGTGTCCGGGAGAGTCCCCTGGTGCCATAGAGGCATGGTGAGGGGTGGCCCAAGAAGGATTTCCATCTCTAATCCCAGCCCACAAGAAATTCCTTCTTTGAGCCTGTCTACTTGGTACAGTGGGGATGGGGGAACTGGCCCAAACAGTATTTGCAGCCATAACCCCAGTCCAAAACCAGGTCCTTATTCGGGTCCATGTACTTAGTACAGTGGGCATGGGGGGCTGGCAGTTGGCAGCTTGGCGCGCAAAAACTGCACTTTGGGCCAAGCAAGACTCTGGTTGGGGGGTGTGGGATAGTATCCAGTGCCAGAGGCATGGTGTGGGGTGGTCCAAAGAGGATTTCCTGTCGTCAACCCAGCCCCAAACCCAGTTCCTTATTCAAGCCCATATACTTAGGACAGTATTTGTGAGGGATGTCAGTTCATCGCCTGGCACAGCCAAACGATGTCTTCAGTCAAGCAAGAGGAAAAAGGGATGTAGTTCAGTGGTAGAGTGCTTGCTTTGCATGTATGAGGTCCTGGGTTCAATCCCCAGCATCTCTACTTTTCATAGGGCAGGGCCTACCAAGAGAGAGTAGATGGCCTGAACCTATTCAGCCTCCACAGGAGAAGGCTGAGAGGATATCTGATAGTGTTTTACAAACTCCCCAGGGGGGACCAGAGAGAACTGAGAGAAGCTCTGTTCCCCCCAAGCACCACCCAGGGTTACTAGGAATAACACCCTCAAATTAGAGAAAAGGTTCAGGCTGGACATCAAGAAACATTACTTTACACTTAGGACTGCCAGGCTCTGCAATGGGCTCCCAAGGGAGGTGGTGCTCTCCTACCTTGGGCGTCTTCAAGAGGAGGCTGGGCAGATATTTGGCTGGGGTGACATGATCCTGGCACCCATTCCTGCCTGAGGGAGGGAGTCGGACCTGATGAGCTGTTTAGGTCCCTTCCACCCCCAAGTACTATGATACTATGACTGGTCAGAGATGACCAGGAGAGTCCCCTGGTGCAACAGGGACATGCTGTGAAGTGGCCCAAAACAGATTTCCAACCATAATCCCAGCCCAAGATCCACTTACTTACTCAAACCCACATATTTAGTACCGTGGCTGGGGGGAGCTGTCCGTTGGCATCCTGGCAGGGCCAAACCAGGGCAAGCTGTGGTCAGGGATGTCCAGGGGAGTCCACTGGTACCACAGAGTGACAGCGTGGGGTGGCCCAACAAGGATTTTCATCTCTGATCGCAGCCCAAATCCCAGTTCTTTATTCAGGTGCCTGAAGTTAGTGGCGTCTGGGCGGACGATCAGCTGGCAGCCTGGCACAGCCAAACTGTTTCCTGGGACGGGCAGGACTCTGCAGAGATAACCAGGAGAGTCCCATGTGCCACAGAGGCATGGCGTGGGCTGGCCCAAGAAGGATTTCCGAGCCCGAAATCCAGGTCCTTATTTGGGTCCATATACTCAGCACAGAAGCTGGCACGCTGTCGGTTCGCAGTCTATCACAGGCAAGCCGCGTTTTGGGTCGGGCAAGACGGGTGAGAGACGTCCAGCAGAGTCCCCGATGGCACACAGGTCTGTCATAGGGTGGCCCAAGAAGAATTTCTGGCTATAATCCCAGCCCAAAAACTAGTTCCTAACTCATGCCCATATATTAGTACAGGGGCTGGGGGTGTCAGCTGGCAGCCAGCACGGCCAAGCTGCACTTTGGGCCGGGCAACGCTGTGGTCAAGGTGCTTCGGGACAGTCCCCTGTGGCGCCAACAGGCAGTCTGGGGTGGCCCAAGAAGTATTTTGCCCCATAATCCCATCGTAATCTGACCTTTATTTAGGGCTCTGTCCTTGATGAAGAATATTATTTTGCATATTAATTAGCAAATATGCAATGAAATTCTCTCTATTTAAAAATGTGTAATTCATTAATAACAAGCTTTGATTGGGTCTAGATTTGCTTTGAAAAAGGAACTGGGAATAAGTAACCAACTTCATGCTGGTAGGCAGGATGGAGGAGCCGGGGCCCCGCAGGCAGCTTTGGGCTTCTCCCCAGCCCCCCAAAAATGCAGCCTGAGATTTATTTATTTTTAAAAGGATTTTTACCTCCCCAAAATCTCACCCCCAACACAACCAAGAAATGCACGGAGGGCGAATTGCAGTGGGTGACCCAGACTCAGAGTTAACTGAAGAAAAGGGGAGGGGAAAAGAAAAGAAGTCGTTCACCTCCATCGAGTGCAGCAGAAAACACACCGGCTTTCAAAAACAGGAATACTATATAGCCAGTCACAGGAATTACACTACTATATAAAGAATAATTATGATGTAGCAGTACCACAATAATAGCGATTAGCTGATGCCCAGCCCAGGGTTTCTAGCGCCCACGCAACTGCTTTAGAAGCTGGATGTGCAGAGCGCGTTGTGAACACCCAATGGATTTTAAAAATAATTTCATTTATGTCATGTTAATAATTTTAAAAATCATCTTATTAACGTCATAATCATGCACCGCTAGAATGAGAAATAATTAGACTAGTAAGCAACATGAACGTTAATTAGCAATATGTAAATGCACGATAATTAGTGAATAGCCACGTGTAAAAGGTAACATTAAGCATCCAGGAGGCGCTGAGAAGGGGGGTCCCTGGCTGTTCTGGGGCTGGGGTTGGGAGGAGGGATATATCCAACTCTCCCGCCTGAAGAATTTAACTCTCTCTCTGCCACAGCTCACCCGATAGCTGTGATGAAGCGTGTTGCAGATGAAGAAGGTACTACGCGTACCACTGTTACCTCTCGCACACGCACCCAACCAGAAATTCAGGAACTTTGCAGAGAATCTAAAATAAAACCAGAAGAAACTTTGGCCATGTGGTTGGGATGATTAATAGTGGAGTTTGGATCTGACACTTTAGACAGGGAAGAAGCAAGTGCCCTGACCGGACAAGCGGCGTGCAGCGGAGGGCGTGCTACTGATCTGAATGTGGTCACAGACAGTGCACACTGGCCCACCCCACTCCCGGCGCTTGTAGTGGGACAGGTAACCCACAAATTCCAGACCTGGCATGAGGGTCGCCTGCAGAAGGCCACTGCGGAGCAACTCCTCCTAGCCATAATCGGAGTATCATACCTTTCATGGAGCCCGAGAGCGAGTCCAATGGGGCTAACAGCAGCCCAACGCAAAGAAAGATGGGCTCATCGCCACCTGTCGGACCCCGGGGCAATCCCAACGCCCCTGGAAGCTATAGACACCTGTGTAGAGGTGTATGGAGGAGAAAATGCTGTTACGCTCCGACTCTTTTTAAACCCAATGGCGGGTCAGCCAGTGAGAAATCTCTTAGGCCATCTCCCACGACTGCAGGCGCTCATGAAACAAAGTGAAGAAACTTCTGATGATATAAGAGACCGATCTTCAGCATACCCAGTTGAAACACCAACACCAAGACGTCAAGAGTTTACCCCCCAGCGAGAGCCATGGTGGTCACCTCCAAGAACCGTGAAGGAAAAAAATGTTCGGGTTTCTTCTTGCCCGTTCCGGACTTACAAAGTATCAGTTGCGCGTTTTGGGAAAAAGGACCCAACGTCGTCTAGCCGAAGCATTAGGATTCAAATTCGAGGACCCACCAAAAAAACGAATAATGGCTGTCGGCTCTGCCGGCGGCCTTCTCCAACTCAAACCTGACCCCACTGACCCTCGTCTTTATGCCGAACTTACTGTTTACAACCCTACTGATCCAGATGACCAACAACAAGTATTCTTCCTTCTCGATACTGGAGCTCATGTCAATGTGATTACCTCAACGATACCTCACCAGAAGACCACCAAAACGATCAAGGTACAAGGGCTTAACGCTATCGCCGTCACAACGAAGGTCAAATTTTTGGTCCAAGGCCACCGATACCCCCTAGGGGCTGTCCTAGGGGGCATCAACATTCTAGGAATCCCAGGGATAAAAGCACTTGACCTTAAAGAACAAGTGCTACAAGCCTTACCCATTATTATCCCAGAACAAGATTGGCATCGACCAACACTTCGTAACACCTCCTCCTGGCGATATTGACCAATCCCAACCAAGGGTCCCCTAAAAAAGTCTCTTATTGACCTCCTGCGGCGACTCGAGCAACGAGGTTGTATTAAAACCGTAACTGCCGGCACCCACCTGTCACCAGGATGGGGAGTCGCGAAACCTGGAAAGCCCAACAAAGCCCGGCTAGTCATCGACTATAGAGAGGTTAACAAAAGATGTCAAGTACTTCAACAACCTAACCCTTCTACTCTGCCACAATGCATGTTCGAGATGGCACAATTCCAGCAAAGTAAGTGGGTCGGAGTCACACTGGACTTAAAAAATATTTTCTTTTCCATCCCGACAACTGACCCTGAAGGAATACTAAATATGTGTATTGATGGCACTATGTACAGATGGACGGTTTGCCCACAGGGATATCGCAATGCTCCGTCACTAGCTACCGGTGCCATGAATAATACCCTAAAGAATTTTCAAGCCTCGCATTCTCTTCCCCCAGAGGAGGAATTAAGAATCTGGAGTTATGTCGATGACATTGCTATCATGGGTCGTGATAGTTCCGTAGTTACTAGTATAGCCAACCAACTAGTCGCTCACCTTCAAAGTGAGGGATGGACGATCAACGAGGAAAAGTCATGCCTACATCCTGTAGATGACATCACGTTCCTCAGCACCCGATATATTGGTTCCATCCACCACGGAATCTCACGTGATGGTCCTAACATCGATCCATTAAAAACATTCCTTCCTGTTACTAGGAGGCATTTTCAACAGCTTTTGGGTCGTTTAAATTGGTACCAGCATTATGTCGAACCCAGTCATCTGGCGCTCCTCACTAAGTTGCAGCGACAGATCCGTGACAAATCCCGAAAAACCACGCCCTGGACGGAAGGAGATCAGCGGAACCTGCTTCGCCTGCTAGCCACAGTTAAAAACACACAGCTCCACGCCATCGATCTGGGTGAGTCATTAACCGTAACCCTTGGGTTCACCCCGAACCACGCGTGGGCTGCCGTGCACAACCCTCGCGATGAGCTAGTATACACTGCCCATAAAACGCTTCAAGCAGCACAACATCGATACGGAGCTATAGGAAAAATTCTCCTAGCCAAACAATTAGTGGAGCCATTAGCAAGGGGGTATGGGACACTACGCGCTCCCGGTGCCACATTGTTACCCTTGCTGAATGCGGAAAAAGTCGACCCGCATTTTCAGGGGGAGCCTAAAACGTGGAATACATTGGTGCTTACCCACCATTACAACTGGCACTGCTGGAAGATGGAAGATACGATGCCCAATCCTAGCCCAGAAGATGAGGAAAAGGTCCCTACACTGTATGGAACCTCTGCCCCGGCATGGATGGCTTCAGATGGAACCTCCCGACATGGCGGAGGCTATGGGTACTATTGCAAGGCTTGTCACGATAAGGAAATATTTCAAGCCTACCCAGATGACAATTCGGCCCAAAAATGTGAGTTGTTAGGATTCCTCAAGGTACTAGAACATTGTCTGACACATCATGACGATATGCTCCCAGTTCCAATCATCGCAATTGATTCGCAGTACATTTATAAAATTCTTACCAGTACAGCCTTTCCCACCGAAAATTTGGATGGTTGGCAAGATATCTGGAAAACATTAAGCAAATTTGCACGACTCCCGTTGGTTAGGCACACTAAGTCCCACCGTCCGGATACTGATCCAGTACATGAGGTCATTGATAAGCTCTTAGAAGACCCACTCCGGACCGACGTAGTTTTGCCTATCACATCTACCTCCGGTCCTGAAGTAAATCCGTTCCTCGTGTGGCTTCATGAAAATTGGGGTTACCCAGGACCACGAGCTTGCCATCAGCGTTGGTGCCGAACCATTACGGAGCCGGCCTCGTATGGAGTTTGGCGCGATTGGGAAAAGGTAGCTCAGGCCTGTGAGATATGTGCTAAGAAGTGTCATCGAACCAAACATCAGCTCGGAGCTTTCGACTCTTTGCAGTTCCAGGCAGGAAAAGTCTGGCAGGTAGATCTGCTAGGACCCCTCCCAGGGTCTAAGCCGCCAAATAAAGGATTACTTGTTGTCGACTTGGGAACAAGACAGTTACAAGTTATCCCCTTACGAAAAAGCAATGCCACTGCTGTTATTTCTGCTTTAACTGCTGTATTTGCCACCTGGCAACCTCCTCGTGAGATTCAGTCTGATGGGGGACCCCCTTTTAACTCTAACGCTCTAGACAGATTTGCTCGTCTTCACAATGTAACATGGCATCGCCATCTGCCGTACCACCCGTGGTCCAATGGCATTGCAGAAAGACATATAGGCCTGTACAACGAACAACTTTGCCTCAGAGGGGGAGGGACATTTAAAAACTGCACTAAATTCAATCATGATGTTCTCATCTCACTGAACACTGCAAAACCGTTATGGGACGAAGCTAATGTCCAGAAACCCCTACCTTGGGAACCTAAGTTCCAACCAGATGAGTTAGTATGGATCTCAGTACCGCACCCCCGCCAATCTCATCCGCAAGTTCACAAGGGAACAGTTCAATGTTCGGGACAATATCCTAATACCTATTCTGTCCACTTAGAGGAAAAGCCCGATCGTCCCCCTATTATCGTTCATCACAACTGGATGACTCGTCGTTCCGACGTTCACCTAGTATCCTTATAGTAAATTCAATTACGATTCTCTTTTGTTTTGTTCTGTTGTTGTTTCTTTCTTTACAGGCCCGACTTCAACAAAGCAGTAATCTACAGCTGCTCTATTGTGAGATCCATCGAGCACCCAACTGCGGTTCCTTCGAGTCAACGGAGTGACGGCTATGAAGGAGACACCGAGGCAGCAAATGTCCGTTGGGTCAAAATTCGCTCTGATGCTGCTCCTCTCTCATTTCTGCTGCAGTGTGTTAGTTAGACCTGTCGTTGATCCACACGTAACAGCGGTTTGGGGGAAGAATGTCACATTAAAGTGTATAACTGACACAAATGAAACCATAATACAAATTTCGTGGGAAAAATTGCATGATAAAAGTGCGCAAACTATTGTTGTGCGTCATCCTGAATATGGGTTTTCTGTTAAAAAAGAATACCCTGAAAGAGTGTCATTTAAAACCTCTTTGTTCAATGATATAACAATCAACCTAAATAATGTGAGTTTCTGTGATGAAGGAACATATAAATGCAAAACAGTCACGTTCCCATTAGGAAATGCAGAGTCATTAACAACTATAACTGTAATTGTAGAACCCACTGTGAGCTTTACAAAGGAACCAACTCCCTTAACAGATGGTAAAAATTGGACAGTGGCAGCTATCTGTACAGCAGCCACTGGGAAACCCGCTGCAAATATAAGTTGGGAAAGAGATTTTGGTAAAATCGAGAATAGTTTAATTTCCTTTCCAAATAGAACGGTAACAGTTATAAGCTGATATAAGATCATTCCCACTAAATTTGCGAGGGGAAGGCGTATAACTTGTATCGTGAAACACCCAGCTTTGGACAGGGAAATAAGGTATTCTCACGTACTAGACATCCAATATGCTCCTGAAGTGTCAATAACTGGCTATAATAGAAATTGGCTTGTTGGACAAAGAAATGTTCAACTTAAGTGCAATGCTAATTCTAACCCGCCGCCTGTAAAGTTTACCTGGGCCAGAATAGATGGACGATGGCCTAAAGGCTTACTGGTTGTAAACAATACCCTGCATTTCAATAGCTCACTAACCTACAATCATGGCAGGACTTACATTTGTGGGGTGACAAATTCCCTTGGTCAAGGAAGCGATCAAAAAACTATTCACGTATTAGATCTCTCCACCATCACTACCGCACGACCACCCACGGTTTCATGGTATCCTTTAACTAATAGCGTTCCGGGTTTAGCATCAGCATTCACCCTAACAATAATACAGGAACGCAAGTGGGATACCATCATCGCTAGTGTAGTGGGTGGAATTATCCTTCTAATACTTGGAAGTATTTTAATTGGCATTGTCTGCTGTGGGAGAAGACGGACGTTTCGCAACGAGTACTTCGTTATGAACCGTATACCACTGACTAATAAACGAGGGGAGTCCCAAACAGATGTTCTCCAATCAGACGATGACTAATAGTTGTTGTTATATGTTTAAGTTATTGTATTGTATAGTTTGTTAAAAAGACCGGTCTGTAAAATTGTTTGTTTATATATATATATGTTGGTTGCTTAAGCTCCGTCAGGTCAGTGAATCCTGAAACAAAAATTCCTTTAACGTGCTCGTGTGTCTAAAATCCCAGTTGTGCCGTCGGCAAGGGGGCATGTCACAACCCAATGATTTTGGTGCCTCGACACGATGGAATTTTCCCGCCACATGAGAGTCTCTTGCACAGCAAAAGTTTTCTGCTGCAACAGAAAACCCCGGTGCAAGAGAGTTCCTGCCATTCGCATGCAAATTTGTGTCCCACTATTGGCCAGTTCTAAATTATTCCCACGTGGCGGCTAGCAATTGGCTTGTTAGCCGCATAAAATTTTGTGCGACTTCCGCCCAAGTCGGAGAACTTTGAGCACGCTGCAGAGTGCCTCTAAAGATATCTGACTTGCGGCTGAGCTTTTCGATAGCCTGATCACCTATCAATTCTTCTCCCCGTCGCCGAGCGCAATCCTTCGACGTACCATTTCCCTGTCGGCTTAATTTGTGGATGGATTCGCTGGCCTGAGCCTTATCAGCTGGAGCAACTAGTGGAGTTGTTTAAGTGACCGGACCACCTGCGTCGCGGCTACTAGCGGCGTAAGTAAAGTTTTTTGCAACCAATACGCTTTGCCTGCCTCTCCATTCACCAGCCCGCCCAAACGACCGAGCAGTTTGTATATCACCTCGAGTCGGTTCCGGCCGTCCGAGACAGTTACCTGGGTAAATAAAGTAGTCAAACTTGCTATAAGTTGGCCCAAGTTGAGAAACTAGATTTGAAGGGATGTTGGCTGTAACCTTGTTGATCTAAGGCCGCAGGCAGACACGGTTGTTTGGGTGGAAGTCATATCTTTTATTAGAACAACTAAATTGATAGCTTAAGATATCACATCCACCCACAGAACCGTGTCTGTCTAGAGCTGAAGGCCCATTCTGTTACAGGGGTAAAAACCTATCCCACATTGTATGCTTCGTGTGTCCACAGCTGGCATTTGTAAGGCTATTGTTTCGAGTCCATGCCATGCAGCTCTCATGCTAGAGACTCTACCTGACATGTACACCTCCTCCCAAATTTTTAAAACCCAAAGTTTCATTTTAAAAAGTCAAGGATTTCTGTGATGTCTTTTGTTTGACCAGTGCATAGTTGACAGACGTGTTGGACAAGCCTTTGGTCATCAAGACTAAGGACAAGTTGCACATAAACCAGTATAAGTGATTGGAAACCAGTTCAGATCTGTAACACAACAGAAGTTCAGTGTACATAAACTGCTTTCAAAATGGCCAACACCGGTTTAAGATAAACCTAGATGAATGTAATATCAGACTTAATTTATTTAGGTGAAATTGGTTTACTGAACTTCTGTCCCAGTTCCCCTCCAAATTCAAACTCAACCCCCCCCCGCCCACTCACCCCCCTACCCCTCAGGGTGAGGGGGCTAGCCTTGTGCAGGCTGTCTGCTCGAGACAGGGAGGGAAACTGCTCTAGCTTCCCCCAGTTTCTGGCCTCAGCACTGCAGACATATGGCTGCATTTCCAGAATCAAAATGAACGTCTGTTCACATGCTTATTGGTTCAGTCTAATCTGCAAAGGTTGAATTGATTCAGCCTTGGGGTTTTCGACAGTCTTTTCTTAGCCCAAGTGCCCTTCCTCAGGTCGCATTTTAAACCTGTCCAGTTTGGCACAGTCTGGCTGAACGCGTAGCGACCCTGCCTGGATTTCGCAGAACAGAACTCGGGCTAGGAGGGATCTCCAGAGGTGACCTAGTGCAACCCCCTGCCTGAGGCGAATCGTCCTTATCTGAACCACCCTATGCAGATCCATAATGCAACCTCTTAGTAAAACTACCCCCAACCCTGACACCACACAAACCGTAAGGCCCTAACCTGCCACAGGTAACACAAGGGGAATGTGGCAGCCAACATCCTGCTTCTGCAAAACGTTGTTAATAGTCACTCGAGAGATCTCGGGTAGATCTCCATGCCCCCACAGAGGGAGGCAACCCCTTCGCCCCCCCAGCCCATACCAATCTGACCATGGGGTCAAATTTCTTTCTGAGCCCAAATACGGAGTCGGTCTGACTGTGAGCAGAGGGGCAAGACCCTGTAACCCAGGCTTGTCCAACGTACGGCCCGCGGGCCGCCATGCAGCTCACCAAGCCATTTTCTCTGGCCCGAGGTCCTTCACTCGGGACAGGCGAGGAGTCCTGGTGTCTCCTGCGTGCTGCACGGCGGTGGTGGCGAGGCGGGCAGGCTCTGGGCTTGCAGCGCTGGGGCTGTGTGTGGTCACCATTGTGAGCGGGGCCGTGCGGGTGAGGGGCATGCTTATAGGACGCGGCACGCTTATGGGATGCAGAAAAACCTGCAGCATGCTTATAGGCTCGGTAGTGCTACGCTGGTTAGCACTACAGATGAAAGGGACTTGGGGGTCATGGTTGACCACAAGATGAAAATGAGCCTTCAGTGTGATGCTGCGGCTAGTAAAGCAAACAAAATGCTGGCTTGCATCCATAGATGCTTCTCTAGCAAACCCCGGGACGTCATTCTCCGCTTGTACTCGGCCTTGCTGAGGCCGCAGCTGGAGTACTGCATCCAGTTTTGGGCGCCACAATTCAAAAAGGATGTGGAGAAGCTTGAGAGGGTGCAGAGGAGAGCCACGTGCATGATCAGAGGTCAGGAAAACAGACCTTGTAATGAGAGGCTGAGAGCCATGGGACTTCACCCTGGAAAAGCACAGGCTCAGGGGTGATATGGTGGCCGCCTATAAATTTATCAGGGGTGCTCATCAGGATCCGGGGGGACATCTGTTCACCAGAGCGCCCCAAGGGATGACAAGATCGAACGGTCACAAACTCTGCTGCGACCGATTCAGGCTGGACATAAGAAAGAACTTCTTCACTGTCCGACAACAAGCCGTGACACTGAAGTCCTATTGCTACTGATTGCATTCTGGCCTCGTCTCAGCAGTGAGCTGTGGATGAGAGCAAGCCCATCAAGAACTAACAATACATTGCTGTGCACAAGGTGGAGTGCTGTGATGAACTAAGGGACGGACTGCTGGGTTTTCATGCCATCGCGGGGTATGATACCACAAGCTAGCTTGCAGGAATGTCTAAAAAGTTTGCTTGGAAGATCTGTGAAACTCATCTCCTGTCTCAATCTGAAGTACCTCACACACCAGATGCCCAAGCACTGGCCATTGGACTCAAGGCCCCCCATGAAGGATGCCTGCGCTTAATTTTCGCTCATTTTTTGACGTAAGTAAGAATAATTTTTCTGTTGCGAAGAGCTCAGAAAAATCAATCGCCACAGACAGGGCAGAGCTGTTTTTAGTACTACAGATTCCCATTTGAAACCTCTAATTTTATCTTGTGAATTGGGTTTGCTGCGGCCCCCGATCGAGAATCAAGTTCTAGACCTGCGGTTCTGAACCAGGCTACATGTACCCCCAGGGGGTACATGAAGCCTTATCGGGGGTACGTGAGATATATTTCATACACCGTCTAACACAGGTCGAAGGGCCTAAAAAATGTGAAAATGCTGGGGCTTTAGTGTCGTTAAAATGCACACGCGCATGGAAACCAGATATCCTACTCCTGCTCCATGCCTCAACCTTGCACCAGAAACGTTGCTCCAAACACCTGTCACTCAGTCGTGTAGAGTCAAGTCTTCGAACATAGCTGTGTGTTCGAAGTTGTTGTGTTTGCATTTGAGTTTTTTACGTCTTTTTTTTATGCACGTGGCGGTTCCACACAAGTAACAGTATACATCTGCTTTTTCCTTTCATTTGGTAAGTACCTATGTTCAATTTTACATTGTTACCAACCTATGATGTATATTTTAAGGGTTTTACTTTGCACTATTTTTCAGGGACTGAATTCTTGCTTCGTCCATCGATTTATCATGTCAAAGTGTTATTACTAGGATTCACATGTGCAGTTTGGCTTTACGTTCATGCTTGATACAGATGATTTACAAAATCCACAATGCTTCCTTCACTCAAAAAGTACTTTGCAATGGATATATGAAGCCATCTAAACTTAAAGAGCACCTTCAGACTGTTCACTCTGAAAATACTAAAGACCCAGAAGCTTTATTAAAAATCAAGCGATCACAACTTGAAACAAGAGCACACTTTCCGATCATGGATTTACTCCTCAGAAGCCAGCGCCGGCGGCTTGTTATCGCATGGCATTAAGGATGGCCACAGAAAAAAAGCTGCATACCATCACAGAGACCCTGGTGAAACCGTGCCATGGAAATGGCCAAGCTGATGTCTGGTAAAGATGCACAACTAAAAATAGCACAGATCCCCCAAACAACACCATTCACGACCGAATCAAGGACATGTCAGAAGACATACACAAACAAGTAGTGGAGCAAGCCAAGAAGTCTGGTAAAACTGGCTTGCAGTTGGATGAATCAACTGATGTCTCAAATTGCGCACAACTTCTCGTTTTTGCTTGATATGCGCATGAGAATCATGTCAAAGAAGAATTTCTCTTTTGTGAACTCCTGAAAGAAATAACAAAGGTAGCAGACATTATGGCTACGATGAATTAATTTTTTTCCTTTTTTCCAGCCTTTCCTAGGTCCTTGTAGGAGCTATTTGTACTGATGGTGCTCCTGCTATGTTGGGGAAATATTCAGAGTTCACCGCTCTCGTCAAGAAGGTGAATCCCAATGTGATCTCTAGTCATTGCATTCTCCTCCCTCTTATTTGAAAGTCGTGTTGGATGTTGTCATCCAGGCCGTCAACTTGATCAGAGGAAGGGCATTGAAACACTGCATGTTCAAAGCGCTGTGCGAAGGAAGAGGTTGGGTCTGAACACACTGACTTCTGCTTCACACAGAAGTACGCTGGTTATCCGGACAAAAAGTTCTGACAAGAGTTTTTGATCTTTGAGATTTAATTGAAATGTTTCTGCATGAAAATGGATCAATTCTGCTTCAGTGTTTCATAGGTCCGAACTTTGCGGGTTGTTTGGCATACCTCGCAGATGTGTTCACAATTCTAAACTCATTGAACATTTCAGTCCAAGGTGGAGAAGTGACTACCTTGGAGAACAAAACAGTCAAATCCTTTCAAGAGAAGTTGGCTCTCTGGGGAAGAAGAGGGAATTCCAGTAACTTCGCCAATTTTCCTCTCTTCCATGAAATCACTTTAGATCCAGTGCATCCAGGGGAACCAAGAGTCCGTGAGAGTATTATTAGGCAGACAAGGTTCTTTGGGTGAATCTGATCTTTTGTTAGACCAATTTAAATAGTTGGAAAAAAAATTTTAAGCAAGCTTTTGGTTCAAAAACCCCTTGTTGGGCTGAGGAAGTTTCAGCAATTGGCGTGTGCTCTTCCTGGGTGGAACGAAGACCAACACGAATACAACCTACACCCCGAGAGTATTATTACGCATCTTGAAAATCTGAAAGTCACCACAGAAGGAATTATCCCAACTATTCAGGCAGCTGACATTTGGGTAAGGAGCCTCTTTACCGCTTCTCTCGAACAAATTATTGATGCCGACCTGGCAAAAGATGAGCTACTTGATTTGCGCAATAATCGGAAACTTCGTGTCGATTTTGAATCAATGAAATTGGATCGATTGTGGAGCAGACTTGGGGAGGCATATCCCACTGGGACCAAGCGAGCTTACCAAGTTCTAGCTCCGTTTGTTGCAACCCATCTCTGCGAGTCGGGATTTTCAGTGCTTTTTGCCAAAACCAAAGCGAGGAACAAACTGAAAGCTGAACATGACGTGCGTGTGGCGCTCTCGAAAATGTCGCCTAGAATTAAAATGTTGGTTGATAGTAAGCAGCAGCACTGTTTGCACTAATAAGTTTGGGCACGTTTTGCCATTTGACACCAAGTCGTGTTTTTTTGTGCAACTTTTTATGTGCACTGAGTAAACGAACCTTGTTTAAAATGAAGAAGTCTTTGTACGAGTATCTTGCCGTTTTTATAATACACAAGTACACATAGTTTGACATAAAAATTAATTTCCCATTGAAAGGGGGTACGTGAAGTCTCACTCGGAGACCAAGGGGTACGTCAACTGCCTTCTTTGGAGCAATCACTAAAACCTTTTTTTTTTTTCACTTCAATACCCACATTAGTGACTGCTGTCTAGGTCTTCACGGCCCAATACCTACTGCAGCCTCCTCATTTCTGGCATTCAAGCTTTGTTGCTTGGGTAACCCTGACCGTAGTCTCTCTCCCTACAGGCTTCGCACTGCTTCCCCGTTACACCTGATACAAGCTTGCAGTCATTACCTCGAAGGCATTTATCATCTGGGTCCTCTGGTCGTACTAGCCCCTCGCACTACCGAGAACGCCGCTCTCCATCGCCCATCCCCCACAGAGTCACTTTTCTCCTGGCTGCTCTTTATTCCTCTGCAGCTCACGTTTTGAAAAGAAATGCTTAAAAATAGTGAATAAATAAAAATCAACCCTCTCAGAGCGTAAGGTACTATCTGTGATTTGCCTCGCGGTATGGCTTCAAGTTCCTCATTGATAGCAATGCCTCGTGTTAGAGGCCGTGTGCTGAAGCCATGGCTCCTTCCCTTAAAAGCAGCTTTCCCCCGAGCAGCGCACAAGCAAAACAGTGCGTGTGCGCGGGGGTACACTGGCACGCGCATTTTGGAGCGAGCGGTTAGGAGTCAAGGAGATGTCTTTCAAATCATGGAAGTGGAGAGCAACTCTTGACTATAACAAACTCAGCATAACGGCTGTGGGCAGGGCGGGGGGACCCTCGAGTCACTTGGTCACTCTGCTCCTGGAGGCCTGAGCCCACCCCGAGCCGAGGGCCCCGGAGCCGCCGGGCCGCAGCCCCAACACCCGCCCGCGCCAGCTTCCCCGACCGCGTGGCGCGTTATGGCGGCTACAGTCGTATTTAAAAGCTCTCAGCCCAGACGGGCGTCCACCGCACCCACTCGGCTGCCGGCCCGCGCAGCGCCTCCCAGCCAATGAACGCTGGCATGGAAAGATTAAGCTCCCGCCCCTTCTCTGGCCCCGCCCCCGCCCCCGCCCTACCGGCCCGGGGGGCGTGGCTTGGCCGAAGGCGCGCCTGCGTCGTGCGCGGGACACGCAGTGCAGGAGCGGCCGCGGAGGAGCGCGGAGCTCCGCCCCAGGGGGCGTGGCCTAGGCGGGGTGCGCGGGACATGCAGTGCAGGAGCGGCCGTGCAGGAGTGCGGAGTTCCGTCCCGGGGGCAGCGGCGGGGGAGGCGCAGCTCCGCTCCGGGCTCGGGCAGGGGCTCGAGATGCGCCCGGGGAGGCAGCGCGGAGCCGCCCGCCCGCCCACACGGCGCTGCACGTGCCCCGAGCCGGCATGCGGGAGCCCCGGGGCCGCCTGCTCCTTCCCTCCCCACCCCGGCCCCAGAACAGCCGCGGACCCGCCTTCTCCGCGCCTCCTGGATGCTTAGTGCTACCTTTTACACGTGGCTGTTCACTAATTACCGTACGTTTACATAGTGCTAATTAACGGTCATGTTGCTTACTATTCTAATTATTTCTCATTCTAGCGGTGCACGATCGTCATGACGTTAATAAGATCATTTTTTAAATTATTATCATGACATGAATGAAATGATTTTTAAAATCCGTTGGGCGTGCACAACGTGCTCTGCACATCCAGCTTCTTTTAAACCAGTTGCGTGGGCGCTAGAAACCCTGGGCTGGGCATCAGCTAATCGCTATTACTGCGGTACTGCTACATCTTAATTATTATAGTATTTCATTATTGTGACTGGCTATATAGTATTCCTGTTTTTGAGAGCTAGTGTGTTTTCTGCACTCGATGGAGGTGAACAACTTCTTTTCTTTTCCCCTCCCCTTTTCTTCAGTTAACTCTGAGTCTGGGTCACCCGCTGCAATTCGCCCTCCATGCATTTCTTGGTTGTGTCGGGGGTGAGATTTTGGGGAGGTAAAAATCCTTTAAAAAGTAAATGAATAAATAAATAAATCTCTGGCTGCTTTTCTGGGGGCTGGGGGTGCATAGTGAAGGTTCAGGGGTGCTCATCAGGGAGAAGCCCAAAGCTGCCTGCGGGGCCCCGGCTCCTCCATCCCGCCCACCAGGCTGAAGGTGGTTGCTTATTCCCAGTTCCTTTTTCAAAGCTAATCTAGACCCAATCAAAGCTTGTTGTTAATGAATTACACATCTTAAATAGAATTTCATTACATATTTGCTAATAAATAAAATAATATTCTGTTTCAAACATAGAGCCCTAAATAAAGGTCAGATTAGGATGGGATTATGGGGCAAAATACTTATTGGGCCACCCCAAACAGCCTGTTGACACCACAGGGGACTGTCCCGAAGCACCTCGACCACAGCGTTGCCCGGCCCAAAGTGCGGCTTGGCCGTGCTGGCTGCCAGCAGACACCCCCCCGCCCCTGTACTAATATATGGGCATGAGTTAGGAACTAGTTTTTGGGCTGGGATTATAGCCAGAAATCCTTCTTGGGCCACCCCATGACAGACCTGTGTGCCATCGGGGACTCTGCTGGACGTCTCTCACCCGTCTTGCCTGACCCAGAACGCGGCTTGCCCGTGATAGACTGCGAACCGACAGCATGCCAGCTTCTGTGCTAAGTATATGGACCCAAATAAGGACCTGGATTTAGGGCTGGGATCACAGCTAGAAATCCTTCTTGGGCCAGCCCACGCCATGCCTCTGTGGCACGTGGGACTCTCCTGGTTATCTCTGCAGAGTCCTGCCCGTCCCAGGAAACGGTTTGGCTGTGCCAGGCTGCCAGCTGATCGTCCGCCCAGACGCCACCAACTACAGGGGCCTGAATAAAGAACTGGGATTTGGGCTGGGATCAGAGATGGAAATGCTTGTTGGGCCACCCCACGCTGTCACTCTGTGGTACCAGTGGACTCCCCTGGACATCCCTGACCACAGCTTGCCTGGCCCAACTCATGGCTTGGCCCTGCCAGGATGCCAGCGGACAGCTCCCCCCAGCCACGGTACTAAGTATGTGGGTTTGAGTAAGGAAGTGGATCTTGGGCTGGGATTATGGTTGGAAATCTGTTTTGGGCCACCTCACAGCATGTCCCTGTTGCACCAGGGGACTCTCCTGGTCATCTCTGACCAGAGTCATAGTATCATAGTACTTGGGGGTGGAAGGGACCTAAACAGCTCATCAGGTCCGACTCCCTCCCTCAGGCAGGAATGGGTGCCAGGATCATGTCACCCCAGCCTCCTCTTGAAGAGGCCCAAGGTAGGAGAGCACCACCTCCCTTGGGAGCCCATTGCAGAGCCTGGCAGCCCTAAGTGTAAAGTAATGTTTCCTGGTGTCCAGCCTGAGCATTTTCTCTAACAATTGGAGGGTGTTATTCCTAGTACCCCTGGGGGGTGCCTGGGGGGAACAGAGCTTCCCCCATTTCTCTCCAGTCCCCCCTGGGGAGTTTGTAAACTGCCACCAGATCCCCTCTCAGTCTTCTCTTGTGGAGGCTGAATAGGTTGAGACCTTCTAACCTGTCTCTGTAGGGCCTGCCCTGCTGCCCCATGAAAAGTGGAGATGCTGGGGATTGAACCCAGGACCTCATACATGCAAAGCATGCGCTCTACCACTGAGCTACATCCCCTTTGGCAGCCTATGATATCCCCTGGCTGTCTTGCCTGACTGAAGACATGGTTTGGCTGTGCCAGGCCCTGAGCTGGCCGCCCCTGCAAATACTGTCCTAAGTATATGGGCTTGAATAAGGAACTGGGTTTTGGGCTGGATTGACGACAGGAAATCCTCTTTGGACCACCCCACACCATGCCTCTGGCACTGGATACTATCCCACACCCCCCAACCAGAGTCTTGCCTGGCCCAAAGTGCAGTTTTTGCATGCCAAGCTGCCAACTGCCAGCCCCCCGCGCCCACTGTGCTAAGTACATGGACCCAAATAAGGACCTGGTTTTGGGCTGGGGTTACGGCTGGAAATACTGTTTGGGCCAGTTCCCCCATCCCCACTGTACTAAGTAGACAGGCTCAAGGAAGGAATTTCTCATGGGCTGGGATTAGAGATGGAAATCCTTCTTGGGCCACCCCTCACCATGCCTCTATGGCACCGGGGGACTCTCCCGGACACCACTGACCAGTCTGGCCCGGACCAGAGCGTGGTTTCTTCATGCCAGGCTGCCAACTAACAGCCCCCCATTCCCATGGTACTAAGTATACATGCTTGACTAAGGACCCGGGCTGAGATTACAGACTGAATTGATGACCAGTGTCTTGCCTGGCCCAGATGGTGTGGGCTGGTCCAAAATGGATTTTCAGCCATGATCCCAGCCATTACCAGATTTGCCTGTCACTTTGGGGTGTGCTCATTTATTAGGGGTACATTTCTAGGGTCTTTGCAATTCTATCAATGTGCTGCTTGTGTTACCTGTGTTTCTGTACGGAGCTGTATCTCTGCCTTCTGCAAGTCCTCACCCCCAATGGAGCTATCTTGCAGGACTCTGTTTCAATGGGACTGGGTTCCTCCAGCCACTAAATCAGTCAAATGTGCATGTACGCGCACACACACACCAGCCACTAAATCAGTCAAATGCACACACACACACACACACACACACCAGCCACTAAATCAGTCAAATGCACACACACACACACACCAGCCACTAAATCAGTCAAATGCACACACACATGCACACACACACACATACACACACTTACATGACACGCCTGACCCGGCCGGGTTGATCAGCATGTACAGGCTGACACCTTCATGTGCCAGGAATCAGTTCATTAAGGGAACACTACACTGCAGTCAGACACCAGCACTCAGTGAACAGAATCCCTCTGGATGCGGCTGGGTGTCCGGCTGACACCCTCACGGGCCAGCTTTCAGTTCATTAGGGCATGCCTGAGCCAAACTGGGCCAATCAGCCTATACAAGCTGATCCCCTTATGTGTCTCAAACTCAGCACGTCCCAATCTTTTGCCCTAACTGTCCTAGTAGTGGTAGCCTCTTGAGGAGCGGACCCCGCAGTATTTCTGGGCTTGACAGGGATCTTTGGCTTAGGTAAAAGAAGCGTTGCTGCAGAGCAAGTGGGGAAGGGAAGTAGAGAAGGAAAAATACACCTGGTTACCTCCAGTTTGACTATAAAAGTTATTTATTGTGAAACATATCCAATTTATAATGGTACTAGTAGTAATAGACATGCAAGGGAAAACAAAACAATTACAATATTCCCCTGGTTTAATTGAGTATTTGGGGAAACTTAGCTGAAGCTTAACTAATACAGTTTAGGTTCAGAAAGCTATGCCTAGAGACAAAAAGAAAAAGAGAGAAAGAGGGAGAAAGAGAAAGCGAGATGCTGTGCACGGTTAAAGGAGAGCTGCACTTAGGAAAACATGAGTACACATCTTTACACTGAGGTATAACTATATAAAAGCAGTTATTTTATTGCTGATACCAAAAGCTTTTTTTTTTTTTTCCATACCCATCATCTCATATTCGATGCTGTGGCACATTCAGTTCTGTGTTTTCTCTTCCTATAGAAAGAGGAAAAAGAGGGATGTTACTTGTCCTGTCTTTTTTTTAAGATTTCTGGAGAAGGTTTTGTAGCTGAATTGAGTCAGATTTCAGAAGCTCATTTAAGATGAGTTTACAAACAAGCCTTTGAGGTTTAAGCAAAGCTGTAAGGAATTAATTTACCTGCCTTTCAGAAGGGGATGAGGAGGATGAAGCAGATGAAGAAGAAGCTGGTCCACCAGGAGAGTACAAAGAAGATGAAGATGAAGATGATGGAGGTTCAGATTTGGGGGAGAGTGAAGAGGAGGAAGAAGCTGGCCTTTCATACCTGATGATGGACAAGATCCAGGTAGGACTTACCCTATTCTACTATAAGACTCAGGATTTTTTGACACTGTCTAGCTATAAACGTGTAATAAGTTAAACTTGTATAAGCAGAATCATGTAAATCCACTGTCATATATGAGCAATAGAGTACTTCAGAGAGAGACCTTTTACTATCAAAAAAGTGCGTTACAGTAGGGGAACCGCCGCTCTTTGGTATTCTCCGTTATCTTGCTCAAAATGAAATGCTTCAAGATTCATTACTTCACGGCCTTGTAGAATTAGTGTCATTCTGCACCAGATCACCACGTCCGATTTGGAGGAGAACGTGGCCGAAACAAATCCACCTGCCCTACCAGGATGCTCACAAGTGCCTGGGGCGCTTCAGCCTTGAGAGCCATGCCCTCACCATGCAGATCTGCAGGCTGTCAGGTGTGGGGCTGGGGCTTCCAGGCAGGGGGGAGAGGGTGAGTATGGAGGAGCTAGGGCCTGAGGGTGCAGGGGGCTGATCAGGATGTGAGGGCTGAGGCAAAGGGGAGACAGGCTGGGAATCCAGGAGTGAGGGCTGGCCACTGAGGAAGAAGTCAGGGAGAGGCTGGAGCTGTGGCCCTGGGAGCGCGTGGGTCTGGCCATGCAGGGGAGAGCTGGGGCGGGGAGCGTAGACTTGCCCTGGGTGGGAGCGCATTGCCCTTGCCCTGGGTGGGAGCACAGGACGTTGAGCTGCTGTTAGTGGAGGGAGGTGGGTGGGAAGTTGGATCCTGGCATTTTGGGGAAGGAGAAGGGACTGGATGCTCCTTTCACCCCACTTATCTCAGGGCCCTTTTCTTTCCTACCCGGGGGGCAGACAGCCCGTGTGATGTTTGCTGAGCTGACCTGCAGGGAGCCTGATGGACCCAGGGGATGGGAACGGGGCTGTGTCGGGTTCGCTGCTCTGGGAAGGAAGCGCGTTAGAGCAGAGCAGGCGTGAGGACCAGGACTTGCTGATGGTCTCTGCCTTCCCCCGGCAGGTCCCCAGGCAGCCCTTGCCCTGGTAACATCTGAATTCCTCTGTGCTTGCACTTCCTGACCTCTTGAATACTCTCGCTCCTCCTGCCAAGCTCAGCCGGGAGCCGCTGGCCCCTGTGGGCAGGGAGCAGGGGCAGAGTTGCGTGAAGGGGCTGATCTCAGCTCTGGGGGGTTCAGAGAGATAGCACAGGTCCGAGCCAGAGACCTGTTTGCCTGGGGAAGCCGCGCTGGTCTGGATCCCACCGTGGCCTGGGCGCCGCTCCTCCTCGTGCTGCTCACACGCTGCTCGGGTACCCCGAAGGGGAGGGTCAGCCACGTCCTGGGCTTTATGAATCCCTGGTTCTTTTCCCACAGGTGTTTTTTCCAGTTCCTTGCCTTTTGGTCCTGCCCTGTCTGCCACAAAACCAGAGGCTCAGTGTGGATACGGGATTAATTCCTGTCATTCTTCCAGGTTCCCTCTCGCATCCCCACTGACTCAAGCGCCCGCAAAGTCCATGACTCTGGGCAGCACTGCCAGTCTCTCGGACACTGAGCGGTGAGCACAGGCACTACTGTGTCCGCTGGGACCGACAAAACCAGGGCCAGGCCCCACAATTTCTCTGGCACAGCGAGGGGATTGAAGGGAATGGAGTCCCAGACCGATTCGCCGTTTCCAACTCCAGCGCCATACTCTGTTTAACCACCACCAATGTCCCTGGGGAAGATGAGGCCATTTCCAGGTGTGGCGCAGGTTACAAGATTGGAGGTAGTTATGGGTATGTCAGCGTGACACACTCAGATGAGGACCTGAGACAAAAACCTCCCTTGGGCTCGACAGCACTCTGTGTGGCTTGGATCTGTGCTCCATGACGAGTTTGCTTGTCAGCAAGCTCTGCCAGCCCCTCGAGTAGCCACTCGCAGTGTAACAGGCCCTTCCTTCCTTGTCCTGCTCTGTCATCGTACTCTTGGACAGGCACAGCAGCTTTTCACTGTTTCCCTCCTAGCAGCTCTCTGCCCTTGACTGTCAACATATATTCCTCCTCTTCTCTTTGTGTAGAAAGGACTAAAGGTTCAGAGACACCTTTCCACACCCACTATTAGCAAACGAAGGATGGGAATGCGTGGTACACAAACCCAGCACAGATTCAGGAAACATCTCCAAAATGTGTGGTTGCAGCCTTCTCCCCTCTGATTCCTTGACAGATGTGTGGTGCCCCCTTCAGAGGGAATCCCTTTCTTTAAGCAAAGAGCTACCCACACACCCATTGAGGAGGAAAGGCAATCCCAGCTCCGGATTAAAGACTGTGCAGAGTGTCATCCCTAATCACACATAATCCCATTTGTAACCATCAGAGCAGGAGGCTCTGGAGCAGGTTCCCCGTGGGAGGAAACAACTCGATTGAAGAAGCAGATTGACAGATTTGAGCATGGGATGATATGTGGGATTGTCTGTGCTGGGAAGGGTGTGGGCATGAGCCAGGAGGTCCCGTCCAGGCCCATGTTGCCCTGTCTGCTCCAGTCCATCTTCAGAGAAAAACGACCCACCCGTTGCACACGGAAGAGGCCACGAGAGGTCATTGGTGTCACACAAATCCCTTCCCTGCCCGGAGTGCGGCTGCCTGCTCTGTGCCCGTGTGTTACACAGGAGGAAACTGGTCCGGGGGGCAGTGCTGGAGGCGCTAGGGTGCGGGCGATGTGCTGTTCAGCCGGGAAGGGGCGGGGAGACGGGGGTGGGCACCGTAGGGAGCACAGAGAAGGCAGGACGCTGCCAGGTCTGTTCTGGGGGGGCTGCTCCAGCGTTTTGGCTGAGGCCACTCGACCTCTTCCAACAAGATTTCTGGAGGCAGGAGCATGAGTATTTTGATGGGAAAGGGTCCTGCTGGCTCCCCCAAAGACATCAATAGACTTAAAGCTCCCTCTCCATCCCAGGGAGCACAGAGAACTGCCACACTCATCACATGTACGCGTGTCTCAGAAGCCAGTAAAGGCAAGAAAGCTACATAGACGTACAAAAAACTAGAGCTCTTCCTTCCAAAATGATACCTTTCATGACACCAACTGGAGAATCACAAGAAAATTGTCCTTTTCTGCAAGCTTTCGGGATCAAAGTCCCTTTGTCAAGCTCTGGGGAAAGTATAGGTGGTACAAGATGGTAAGGAGTCCCTATAGGTAGGAAATCAACTTCATTTTTGCACGGAGGGAGCTGGAGATGGAAGACTGTCCCTCTGGGGCCGTGAGAGTGTCTTTGTGAGCTGTGCCAAGTAGCTCTTTGCTGTGTTGGTCAGGTAGGACTCCTTCCCTGGAGGTGTCAGATGGCAAGCGGGGAAGTAACAAAAACTTCCTTCTTGTTCTGCAATGAAGTTTAAACCCCAAAAAAGAAAGCTACATACGCATTTCAATTGACCTAGCAGCTACAGGGAACAAAAGGCTAAATATGCATCTCAAGAGAAACTTGTAAAAGATACAGAAACATGTCCTGTATGTGACAAACACTTCTCCCAACTAACATCCTAAGGGGTAGGGTGTTCAAAATGTCTGAACCATTCAATGTATGTCTGGAGTTTGAACAACAAACCCTCACCTGTACAAGCTACTGCAAATGTGCCCAGCTGATATACAGATACCCCACGACAGGTTTGGTGACACCTCTAAGTATCCGGTCCAACTGCTCACACCTACAATTATAGGGTCTGCAGGGATGCACAAGTTTTACACCTAGACAAAGCAAGAACAGGAGCCAGCAATTACTAGTTGTGATATGATGATCAACACCCTTTTCTCCCTGTTTGTCTGGACTCTAAGTGGCCAACTATGAAGAAAAATGCTTTGAAGTTATACAATGAAACAGTATAAGAACTAACAGAATTTGCCAGCAAAGTGTGCGCTGCAGGAGAAGCAGAGAGAGATCACTGCTACATCGCACCCAGCGTAACCAGCACCGGATCCTGCGTGGGGAAAGCTGCACAACTGGACCAGCTTCCTTCGCCGGCATTGGTGAGAGAACACTGTTGCTGCTGAATATGTACTAGGACTTTGTGGAGTAGCTCCTTTTATTTTGGGAAGGAGTCTTTTTGTGTCCTTTGGTTTGATAAGCTTGATTGCAGTATTGTTATTAAAGCCTTTCTACTATTGAACAACCGGGTGTTGTGGCAATTCTTGGGGCACTAGGTTTAAAACCCTGCTTTCCACATGCAACAGTAGTAATTCTCTCTTCACCCGTGGTGCGCAGGTACCCATCTGGTTCCCAGAGATCAAGCCATCTGGGACACGTATGGTGCCTGGGAGCCCACAGGGCGCCTCTCTCTATGTGCAAGGGGATCGATGGCTTCTGAAATGGAGCCTGCTGCCGCGTTCGAATGAGAGCAGCCCAGCAGCCTTGGCATCGCATGTCTGTAGTGTCCCCATGTTTCAACATGGTTGTGGGAGCCCTTTCACTAAAACTCCTTCAACAAGGTTTAGTTACAGAGCCCCTGTTGCCATTTCAAAGCCCAGGATGCTGAATACATGAGACATTGCTGGTGTTTTATTTAGAGTGGCTCTTGAGAGGCACTCTAAATTCAAATCCTTCCTCCCCCACCACTGCATCATCCCAGGAGTCATCACATATGCACTCAGGTCTGAGAGAATTGGTAGACTCCAGGGCCATGAAGTCTGAAATGGAAAACCAAAGCCAGTTCATCCCAAAGACCAGAGCAAATAACACTCCTGTTGGCCCCATTTGGATGAGCCGTCTCAAGTCCTCTTCCTTCAAAGATGGCATTTCCTAGATTCCTTCTTGCACCAGCATGTCTCCCTTGCTCTCACCACTGCGAAGGGCTGGGGCACATCCCCTTTCTGGGATCATGTTGGGGTCCATGCTGGAGCTTTGCCTCTGGGATTTTTTCCTACCAGGAATAGGTGTGAGTTTGGCCACTTGTTTCTTATTTTGTATTTATTAATGTATTAGATTTAAATGGCGCCTCGCCCAAAAAAGACCTCAGGCAACTTACATAAGGAGGAAAAATCCTCCCGTGCTCCACAGGACAGCGCAGGGCTGGGACCAGCGCTCTATGCAATGCAGTTTTGTGAGTCAACAAAGCAATGGGTCTTGTCTCGTCTTGCTCTGCCATTACATCCTTTGCTGAGAGGCAACGCAGCTGCTTCCCTTTATCAGTTCTCTGCTCTCCATCGTGGACACTTGTTCGTTCCCTCCTCGCTTGCTTGCCAAGGGCTGTAGGTCGGGAGCCCCTCAGCTCTCCCAGCATTCACACCCCCAGGATGGCTTGGAGTCATACACAAGTGTCTCCCAGGTGAAGGAATCATCTCCACTAGACGCTGTGCCAAACCAAACCTTGCTTCCATTCAGATCCCCACAGATGCACGTACCCTTCTCTGCAGAGCGAGAGACCTTTCTATAAGCAAATCCCTGGAGCCCATTAATGAGGACATAACATCAGAGCAACAGCTCCATGGGGAGGCATGAAGTTTCATGTCAGATCGGACATGCTTCTGTTCTGACTCCCTCTCTGAACCACTTCTCTGCCCACAGTTGGTTTAAAGGGAGGTAAAATGGGTGGGCATGGGGTGCTGCATGGCCCTGGAATGGCAAATTGTTTCTAAGCCAAGAAAAAAACAGTTAAAACACAAAGTGGTGCCTGAGCTGTACACCTGTGCAACATACCTCTGTGAGAGCTCATCCTGATGGAGACTGGGCTGTGGTTGGCCAAGGTTTTGGGAGCCTGTGCTTGAATTCAGTGCAAAGGTGCAGGAAAGAAGCAGGTAGATCTTACTCTATGGGTGGTCTTTGGGGAGAGGATCGCCTCTGGATAATGCATGCATCTGGCTAACCAGCTCTTGCATTCTGTGTCCTACACTGTCATAATACCAGAGTTTGTTCCTATTTTCACAGTAACATGGAGGCATTGGTGGTAGTTTTGGAGTAAGAGGGGGGAAGGACTGGCAGCAGCAGCCAGTGACTGGGGGCAGATTTGCACGAAGGGGCTGATCTCAGCGGTGGGGATTGAACAGACGAGAAGAGGGTCTCAGCCACAAACCCGCTTGGCTGGGGAAGCCGAGTTAGTCTGGATTCCTGCCATGGCCTGGGCCCCGCTCCTGCTCGTGCTGCTCATGTACTGTTCGGGTAACCCATAAAACACTTCTGCAAATGTCTGCATTGCTTTGCTTAATTAAGTTTAATTGTTTCATGCCTTTATTCTCTTGCAATGTGCTGCATAATAGAGGTGTAATTATGATAATAGATGAATGGCTGTCATCCTTCCAGGTTCCTTCTCGCAGCCCACCCTGACACAGGCGCCCTCAGAGTCTGTCCCTGGGAAACACCATTAAACTCCCCTGCACGCTGAGCAGTCAGTACAGGAGTTACAGTGTTGGTTGTACCAACAGAGACCTGACCAGGCCCCGCGATTTCTATGCTACGGTTCAGACAGCAAAGGAGATGGAGCCTCAGATCGATTCGCTGGCTCCAGCTCCGGTGCCATTCGCTATCTAACCATCACCGACGCCCAAGCAGACGATGAGGCCGCTTACTGGTGTGGTGTACATGATAGCATTAGTGGCAATTTTGGGTTTCACAGTGCCACTGTGACAAACCCCTCCCCTGCCCTCCCTGTGGCTGTGCTCACATCAGAGCTGGGCTCCAGGCAGAGCTTCGAGTGCCCACAAAGGAGCTGTATCTGGATCCTGGCATGCAGCTTCTCACCCCTCCCAGGGCCCATCATGACCTCGTCTGCTGTTATACTCCCTACATGTGGGCAGAGCTGCTTATTAGTTTTGTGTCTCCCAAGATGTCTGTCAGGGCCTTACGGAGAGGTGTCCTCTGCCAACTTGTCTGCAGAAATCTGGAGGCTCGGAAATACTTTTATCAACAAGCCACAGATGGGTTTGTGTTACAGAGAGAGACAGCTCAGATTCAAGAGTCATCTCTGCTTGGACCAAACCTTGCCAAAACCTTCTTTGCTCTTCTTCCCAGAGACATGTGTCCCCTTGATGTAAAATGTAAGCTCTGCTTGCGTGCCAAGATCTGGAACTCAGGGACCCATCACTGAGCACAAAAAGATCCCAGCGCGAGACTCCTGGGTATAAGGAGGATCATTGCTCATCCATCATGCTTCCACCCCAGGTGATGTAAAATGGAAGGGAAGGGTAGTTCAGACAGAGATGTCCTGTGCTGCCAAAGTCAATGCTGACTGTCATTCATGAAGAGTTTCTTGCCGCCCTGGCTTTGTCTTATAGACACTGCTCTCTAGCCATCACGGTGTGGGTGCAGGCAGATGTAGCATTTGAAGCATTTCCCCGTACAGGTGTACACTTCAAAACCAGGGTGTTTCTGAAGTGAACAGAGGTATGAGCCCTGTTGTGCCTCCCAGCTGGAGAGTTTGAAGTCGCTCGGTCTCCCTGCAGTGACTTGCTCTCTGCACTAGGATGCAATTGTGGGATGCAGCGACCTCCAGCTCTGCCCCATGCAGGGAGTGTGGGGAGAGGCAGAGCGGGCAGTCAATGTGGCTCTGCCACCCTGGTCTTCTGGGGGCTGTGGCTCCACGCAACCTCCTCAGTAGCTGAGGGAGAGATCAGAGCTGGTGTCTGTGAGTGGTCTCCTCTCCGCTTTCCCTCCAGTCTCTTGGAAACCCCCATTGCCAGATCCAGGACACCCCGGAACCAGGGGAGACGAGGTATTGCTATATGTGCCTGCAAGTGATGTGCTATCTAGATGGACCTGCCATGTGTACATGCTATATATACGTGCAAGTGATGTGATAGCTCCCCTTCACACACAGCATAGGCCTGGGTCCCCGGCACTGGGAATGTACAGCTGAAAAGCAGGCGCACAGAAGCAGAGGAAGCAGTGCAGGTAGATGTGAGACATCCGTTTGTGGAAGGAAGTCGGCCGTGTGCGATCGGAGCCCCCACGTGCCAGAAGTGGAACAAGAGCAGCAGAGACTTCCTGGGATGAACCGGCTTGTTCATCCTAGGGAGAGGCAGGCTGAGAAGGGAGCTGACCGCTCTCTGGAAATCCTGCTGAGAGGGAGAAGAGCCACACAAGAGACAAGACAACGCCAGCCCCAGGAGAAGTGGGGAAATAGGGGTCACACATACAAATAGGCTGAAGCTCAGAACAAGGATTGTAACCATCAGAGCAGGAGGCTCTGGAGCAGGTTCCCCGTGGGAGGGAACAACTAGTTTTAAAATACCGATTGACGGATTTGAGCATGGGATCATATAGTGGGATTGCCTGCACTGGCAAGGATGTAGCCATGACCGAAGCGGTCCCCTCCAGTCCCATGTTTCCTTGTCCTCTCCAGTCCATGGTCTGAGAAAGCGACGGGGTCAACACACCATTTACACCCAATCGAGGCCAGTAGATATCACTGGCGTCATGCAGATTTCTTCTCTGCCCAGAGTGCAGCTGCTGTCTGTTAAATAAACCCCCCTGGGCATTGCTGCAGGCATGGGGGTGCTGCGCTGCTCAGCTGGGTGGTCCTCACGGGGGGAGAGCACAGAGAAGGGAGGATGCTACTCGGTCTGTTTTGGGGGTGTCTGTTCCAGGATTGTGGCTGAAGTCACTCGATCTGCCACAAGAAGATTTCAGGAGGCAGTAAAGTGACTCTTATGATGAGAAAGGGCCCTGCTGGCTGCTCCAGAGACAGCCATGGAGTTAAACATGCCCCTCCACAGGCCTTAAATGTGGAGCTCTTGCCAGGTGCCCTGAGGGAAAGGGGCTGGGGCTGGAAGTCCTCTTTGTGCTGAGGACAGGGCAGCCGCCAGGTTTGTTATAATCATTCTTGCTGCAGCCTTGGGGCCTGAAGATCCCTCTGATTCCTGGACATCACTTCATGTGGGACAGGGATGGTACCTGGGATCCTGCAGGGACCATCCTCTCTTATGTGCCACATGGTAAATGGCTTCTAAAAACCACCCCAGGCCCTTACTGAGGATTTTATTGCCAAGGGAAGACCTTTCAGGTATGGGCTGAGCCTGCAATACACTGGAGCAGACGAAATCATGTCACAGGAGTGGAGGGATCCCCAGGGCCTTGCAGAGGATGTCACTGCACATATCCAGTCTGGTCCTGTCTTCTCTTGAAGCCCCCAGGGTGGGGGAGAGCATCACCTCCCTTGGGAGCCCTTTCCAGATTCTGGCAACCCTCACCATGAAGAAGCTCTTTCTAACGTCCAACCTAAACCTGCTCTCCATCGATTTGTGGCTGTTGTTCCTAGTTACTGGAGGGGGTGCCCTAGTGAATAGAGCATCTCCTAGTCCCTGCTGCGCTTCCCTGATGAAATGATAGGCAGCCACAAGATCACCTCTCAGCCTGCTCTGGTGCCGGCCGACGAGATTCGGTCTCTCCGGCTCTCCTTGTAGGGCCTTGCCTCCAAGTGGGACACTTGTGTTACAGGTTGGCTTAGGGCTGTGCGAGGCTTCAGACCGTGCTTCATATCTGGAGAAGCTTTAGATGCTTCGGCATCCAAAGCAGCATGTCCAGATCGAAGCGCTGGCTTCGTTAGGCTTTCCAAAGCGCTTCGGAAAAGCTTCAGAGATCCGGCCATAGGGTATCATGGGGAATCAATGAAATATCTATAATGCTGTTGTTTTTTGTCTGATTTGGATGAAATGTGCAGGGATGGTAGGCTCTGCTGTGAGCAGGAAGCCTGCCATGATTCAAGGAGGTAGGTGCAGGGGTTTGGGGGGAACTGCACCCCAAATTCATGAAAGCAAACTCCTGTCACGTGTATGTGTTGCACCACAGGGCAGTGAAAAGTGTAGGGGTGGTGGCCCCTGGTGAGGCCACAAAGCCTGCCATGTTTCAAGAAGACGGGTGCAGGGAATGATCACAAAACAAGGAATGATCACACAAAATAAGGAGAACATCACAATCCTGAGAAAATGCTCTTTATTTAATGAAACTAAGAGGCCCTGGGGACATTGGTCAGAAAGGACCAGGAGCTGCTGGCAGGATCAGACAGGGAACACATTTGCAAGAAGGAGCTGATCTTCCCTTTGGAGGTCTAGGAGACTCTGAGTTTCCACCAAAGACCAGTTTGGCTTGGGAAACGCAGCCTGGGTGCGCTGCCTTGGTCTTGAGCCACTCTTCTTGTGGCTGCATGGTAGCAGGAAGAGGGTTTCTGCTGTTAGATTTAGTGCCAGTGACTTTTCCAAGCTCTTGGGTCCGTTCCTGATTGCCCCGTCTCAGCAGGATGTGTCACCATCTGGCTCCCTGCCCTGAGCATGCAGAGCCTTCTTTCTTCCTAGCGTTTTCCTATTTTCCACGGCCCCTGAGTGTAAAGGCAATGTCTCCATCCCTTCTCCTCCCCCAGCACGCACAGTCCATCTGATAGACTCTCATAGCTGCAGTATCCTCCAGGTCATTATTCGGGGGTGTGCCTCGTTAGGATATTCAGCTTCTGCCCAAGCAGGAGCTTCATTGTGTCCACAGGCCCCCGCATCTATGTCCCAAACATGGTGGTCCGGCCTCTCTTCCACCACCTCCTCCTTTAGGAGTGCCTGCCTTGGCCTCTTCTCCAGCCAGATCCTTCTTCGCCATTTCTTCTCTCCAAGCCTGTGCTCTGCCCTCCGTAGCCTGTGGCGGCCCCTCTCTGCACCGGTCCTTCTGCCTCGCTTCCCCTGAGCCCTTCGCATGTGGTTTCTCTCGTGACAACACTACTGTCGAGGAGCTTCTCGCTTTGATGGGAAGTGCTTGGCTTCAGAGAGGGGCTCAGCGCTTGGGCCCTTTTATAAGGGAGCTGCTGGCCAGTCTGGTCCCATGTCATCACTCACCGGGGGCCAACCAGACTCGGCTTGTCCATATATGGCCATCAGATGGGTCCCCATCCAGTCCAAGTGCCCATATAGGGAACACACAGCTATTATGACTGTGGGCATTGCCCTTACATGGGCACAGGACTCCTGAGTGGTTTTTATGGCCATGTTTGGCCATGTATGTGTGTTTTCTTATATGGCCAAAGGTGGACAAAAGCCATGTGGATGCCTGGGACTAGGACATGGGAGCAGTGGAGACAGTGGTCTGGTGCTCTGGAGAAGTATCAGATCCCCTCCTTTCAGTGGAGGAGCACTGCATTCAGCCTCCTGATTTGGAGAAGGGGGGGAGTCAGTGGATCCCCTGAGATGTCCTCTTCTGTTCAGTCATCGCTCCTCTCCGTTCTGATCTCAGCAAATCCAGACGCTTTCTGTGGCCGTGGTCAGTGCTGACTTCTCACGTGCAAGAAGCCTGCTGCCACTTGAATGATCCCCGTCACAAAAGAACCGAAATGACGTTCCCTGTTGTCACCAAGTGTGGTTCACCTACGCCCTCATCTCTTGCTTGCAGCTGAGCTCTCCCTTTACCCCTATCTCACGCCGAGGTCTGTCCTTACTGGAAGCACAGGACGTCCCCCTCCCACAACAAGGCAGCTGCCAACCCCACCTTAGCAAATCCACACTACTACCCTCTGCTTGTCCCTGTCTCCCTAGACATGCCATGTTGTGCTCTTCCTGGGCTCAGCTTGATCCCCAAATCTGACTTGAGAAGTTGGCCAAGTGTCTCTTGGAAGAACAAACGCTAAGAGGGGTTGTGAGGGGAAACCCTCGAGGGAGGTCACTGCAGAGGGCTGCGTGAGGTTGCGTTACTGAGCTGGGATGCTTTGTGATGTACGTAAGTGAGCTCCTCTGTGGTACTCAGCTGGCCCGAAGACCCAAGTGTCTATGAAGTCACTGGCCCTGTGTCTTGACTTCGGGGTCTGATGTCAGAGCCTAGCCGAGGCCTTTGTGAGGAAACCGCCAGGGTGATCTCATAACCAACGAACTTGTGAGGTGTCTCACTAAGGACTGACGGACGGACTGATTTCCTCCGGACTCTCGTAACTACATTCAAGTATAAGTCTCAGTAAAACAGCTCACATACCACTGACATACAGGGGCAGCCAGAGGAGGGAGGCAGTGACGGCTCAATGCCAGCTCTCCCCTTGACTTGAGAGAGACCAAAGAGTTGGAGCTTCGTGCTCAGTCCCAAGTCGGTTTGTGCCCAGAGAGGAGGGGGTTTAGGGAAAGAAGAGCTCGTGGGCCCAGGCACGATCCCAGAGGGAAGGGATGTCCCCACAAGCTGAGGGGGAGGATGAAATGAATACGGCCAAGTGGGATTTTAGCGTGACTCTCCTGGGAGTGGGTGTTTCCTTTCAAGCCCCAGCTCCTGGAGGCCTGTGATTGTGGCAGAACCGCGCTGCCAATGAGGAGTGGGGGCTGTGCCCCACGTGTCTGGAGCACAGCAGGAAACCCCAAAGAGGAGAAAGCCAAAGACAAGGACATTTATGATTGCAAGTGTTGGTTGCAGCCAGAGTCCTGATTTTGCAAGGGTGAAAGACAGGTGTGGGATCACCTGGGCTTTCCCCATTTTCTCACCGGGATTAATTGGGGAGGAGTTGTCCAAATGTGAACAATCCATGGTCACCATACCTGATGGCCATATATGGATGTTTGGATGGCTATAGGACAATTGGATGACCATATATGGATAGAGCCTATGTGATTGGTCAGCTGCAGTCAGCAGCTCCTCTATAAATAGGGCCAGCTGAAGCTCTGGCTAGTGACCCGAGTGGGAAGCTGCTCCCAGACATGGGGTGCTCCCACTGCTGGGGCTTGGTGGCCGTCAGGAGCTTGTCCGCTCATGGCAAGAGGCTGTTGGAGGCAAAACAGAAGTGGAAGCTGTTGCAAATGGTGGCAGGCAGAATGCATCGTGGGAGGCCATCACTGCGGCTGTCCCAGAAGGCTTCTTCCATCTTGACTCTGCAGCAACCGAACAGAGGTGTTGGCAGCATAGGGGAGGAGGACAAGTCCGGGGATCCCATGTCGTCTCCTCCTCTTCCTCCTCCAGGAGATCAGTGACTCCACGGCACCGCTGCTTGTCCTCAGGAGCAGGGAGATCCAGTGTCTGCACAGCGCTGCTGCTCCTTCCCTGAAACGGGGGGATCCAGTGTGTCTCCAGCACTGCCGCGGCTGTCTCTGAAATGAGGCGATCCTGTGTTTGTGGTGAGACACCAGGACATTCGCTGTCTCTGCTGCGTCTCTGAAGTGGGGCAATGCAGTATTCCCACAGCACTGCTGCTTGTGGCAAGAAACCAGGACATTCGCCGTCTCCTGCTCGTCCTCCAGGAATGGCTCGTGTAGCCACGTTGCTGGCCAGTGCATTGACTTCTCCTGCTGCTGCGGGTCTGCCCTCCGCCTCCATGCCCTGGGCCATTCTCCATAATGCTGTAGTTCTGTAATTAAGAGAATTAAGTTTAATTAATAAAAAATAAATATTTATTTAAGTGCATATCCAGGTGTGTCTTTGACTCGTTGTGTTGGTCTCCACTTGGGCTCATGGGTGGTGCTTGGACATGCTGTGATTTCACGCTTCCCCGGCACTTTGAGTTTGGACCTGATGGGGTACAGTATTCTCTGTCCATAAAAAGGAGTGAGGCACATCAGTCCCCTTTAGCAAGGTGATGCTGTTGCTCTTCACAGCGACAGCTGAGAGGGAACATAAAATACTGCCCTTGTTGTGTCCTGAAGCTTTGCACATCACTGTGTGCATGGACCAGGAGAAGGAGTCTGTAAGCATTCAGGTCCAGTGCTTTTCCACCTATGAGGGGCCTGGGCGGATGTCAAGGCAGGAGGATCTGCTCATGCTTTCTGGTGCTCCAACCTACTCCTCCAGGGGTTTTCAACCTGTTTTGGTTGAAGTTCCCCCAGTGGCTGGACATGGAAACTGAGGCAGCGTCGGAAGGTGGAGAGGGATCAGTGGGGTGGAGGGCATGCCAATGTTATTCATGGGATGGACAGAGACCTCCACACTCCCCACTGCACCGGGGGAGGAGATGTAACCGGCGCCTGTCTGAAAGGCTGAGAAGACTCAGTTTACTTCAGTGGAAACATTTCTGTTAGAAATCCCCGACACGGGTCATTTGGGAACGTAGCTGAAAGATTCAGAAGCCAACCTGCATTCCCCAAGGCTTTCCCAACTTGCACTGCCCCAGGGGTCTCCATTGCCAGAAACCCTTCTCCAAAGGGAGCCGATCATCAGCTTTGCTTCCAGCCGTGCTGGTCTGGTGGCACGTCGCCCAGACGGTGGAAACAGAGGCCGTGTCCCCCTCCAGAGAGGGGTGGCTCTTAGCGGACGGGGATGTTGGTGTCTGAAATGCCTCCGTGCAAGGTTGTCCTCATCTGACCACGGAAAGATCATTTTTTCCAGGATCGATAATTGTGTTCCTACCTTTTTGTACACTTCAGTCTTAAGTGACTTGCCCAGGTCCTGCGAGAAGAAGGGAAGGTGCCCAGCCTGGCAGTGCTCGGTGGACCGACTTGTGAGCCAGGAAAGGCAGAGAGAGTCCAGTGGTGCCACGCATGTGTTGTTCCTGCTAGCAATACTGTTTTCTCCTCTTCAGAACAAAGTCCACGGAGAACTACAAGCTCAGAGACTTGAAAGCTTCGTCAGCAGAGCTGTTGCTTGTTTTTCCAGCCTTTTAAAAGGGGCGGCCAGGTCAGCTCCGTGACGCAGAAACCTCCGCTATCTGGGACGCTGAGACGGTGTCCGCCAGCGGGGACGGCACACGCTCCTGGGAGTCCTGGCAGGAGGGCCAGATCCACAGCGATGCCCACAACAAAGATGCCTCGCCAGCGCAACCATCTCTGGACACGTCTTCCTCGCAGGACGAGCTAGGACTCCCACCTTGCTGGGTGACTCTAACCACCGCCGCTCTGGCCTCAGCCTTGAGGTTTCTCCTAGACGCTTCGAGAGCTGTTCCCGTGGTCTCCTTCTGACCGTCTTGAATGCAAAAGCAAGTGGAGTGGGGCCTGGTCTCCTCTTTCTGGGTCTGGAGTTGAGCCAAAACGTTCCCGGCTGGCAGAAGAGCAGAGACGTCTCCAAAAGCGTATGGCAAACTGCAGTCCGTCTCACGTGGGCTCGTGCTGTCCACACTCCCGTGGGGCAGGGACCTGGCTCCACGCACGCTTCCTTTGCAGGAGTCATCGCAGCAATTCCTTGAATGACGAGTGTCTGCCGTTCCTCGTGTCAAAGACTGTACTTGTAACGATTAATATATAGGGGCTGTGCGTGGACAAGCGGAGCGCCTTTCCCCATTGTTGTCACCATGCTGCTGCGAAGCACTGACTCCTGTAGGTTGGGGGGTTTGTGCCCCTTTCCCTGAAAGCAGCTGCAGCTGTCGTGTGTGTGCGCGTGCGAGGGAGTGGGGGTCCTTCCTTTTTCCCTTTGAAAAGATCAGAGTCAAGATGAACGTGTCTTTCCCACGTGGCCACCTCTGTGTCAACACCAGCACTTCTCAGCCTTGTCTGTGATGTGCCTTGCCCGAGTTCAGGTTTTCTTTCCTGTCAAAGTAGACATTGCTGAATCCCACAGGCCCAGGGGAGGAGGAGGGTGCTTGAAAACCCTGAAACACGTGTACGGGCTCTGGAGCCAAGGCCTTAGCTTGAGAGCCGATGCCTTGGCTTACTAGCACTGAAAGCTAGTTCAAGATCCAGCGTGCTTGTCGCCTCTTATGGCATTTGCTTGTTGAGGAGTGAAGAAAATCAATCCGATTTACTTCTTGTTTCTTGCATTTCCTTCCCAATTAGTGCATTTACCTAACAAACAGACAAAACAAAACCAGAAACCAAAAAAAGAGAAAAAGAAAAAAAAAAGCTTTCACTCACATACATAAATCATAAAAAAATATTTCTATGCATTTGGAGCTTAACCAACTTGACAGTGTTCATTGAAAGGGAAAAAAGATGCAAATGTGAAGTGTCAGCTCTGCAGGGCGTTGTTTGAGCCTCATGAGACGTATGTCACACCGGACAGCAAGGCAACTGGGCGGTGGTGTATTTTTACGTCTGAGGAGCAAGCTCATACGTTTTGGGATGAGTTCTTCTCTGCTCAGTATTGGCTAACATGTCAGCATGGTAAATCTTCTAGTTTATAAAGTGATCCCATAATTCAGATGATTATAGACTATATAACTTCACTTTAGCTGATGGTAGATTAGGTCTTTTTCTGTGCAACATGAAGAGCTGAGGGAAAAACCCTCCTGGTTTTAAATGACTTTAGACCGTGTCAGCTGCTGGGGGATCGGTACATTTGAGTGTGTGGTTACTTTTTATTTTGCGGGTTTTTTAATAATCACTGATAATGTTATGCTCTTTGCTAAAGAAGACATATTTCCTCCTCTCAGGAGGGCTGATAATACCTAGATCTGAGGTGGAAGGTGTTTGGCGGTGTGTCGTCTGCGTTTGCGTGGCACGGGCTCTGATACTTGAACGCCGGCGTGGTTTCCTCTGACTGAGTGGGGACCGACCAAGGATTGAATTCCCCACGCTGGTCTGGGCCCAACCCCCGGGCAGCATTTAACCACGGCATCTCTCAACAAAAGGAGCGCTCACAAATGGCAGGGAAGCATTTTGGGGCATGTGCGAGGTCTCGCTGCGGGGAAGGGAAACTTGCACTGGACTTTCCAGGGGAGCCAGTCCCAGGATGGGGTTGATTTTGTCTGCATCCAGGTCACACGCCATGCCCAGTCCCTACGCTGCGCACTTCCACATCTGCCACTGCCTTTTGCAGTCTAATACAACTTTTCAGACTCAAGTCACCCCTTGGAAAATGTCAGCTTTTGTTTAGACTATGGAAAAAGAAAGCAAATCTCTTGTAAAGACCTCAGGCAGACCACAGCAGGCCAGAATGCTTTTGTCACCGTTATTTCCTACGTGAAATCTGGGTTTCTCCTGTGCAGGTGTGTGCACAACTAAGAGTGGGAATAGTGAGTCGCCCTCCAGACCCCTCCCAGGATCTCCTGGCACCTTGGCTGAGAATTGCTGACACGGGGCAGAAGGGGCGGGGGTCTTCCCCGGGCCATAGTCCATGATTTTGGAGGGGCAGGGGGTTCCCCCTGGGAAAAACTCCAGCGCCGCAATCAGGGCTCGGTTTTCCAGCCAGCTGTGCTTGCATCGACTGCATCTCCAGCCGGGGCAGGGAGTGGGTGTCAGTGTTCAACAGTAAACTGCTTGCCTTGTAGCATATTAGAGAACCCAAACAGCATGAAAATGTATTGAAAAACTTAAATTGAAGTGAGTAGTCGTGCTAATCATCAGCAAGGGCCTGCATGAGATCAGGAGGAATTTTAACGTGGTCTCCAGGAAGAGACGATGGAGGCATGTTTGTGCCAGCCACTCTTTAGCGGCATTGAAGCAGAATGTCAGGTGGGAGCCCGAACGGGAGCCGAAACTAGGGGGAGGGATCATAGCCGCAAAAACGGGGGAAAGCAATGCAGAACTCAGCTTTTTTGCGTACAGTTGTAGGTATGAACATAGCATCACAAATATTTCACTTAATTTCACATTTCCCTCAGAAATGGGATGCCTTTTCAATGCAGGTGGCTTTGCACAGGACAAGTATGGAAATCTTGAGATCTGTACCTTTTCCATTGGGACCATCTCTGTTCCCTTTGGTTGCAGAGGTCAAGCTGCCCGTGGTGGGAGCAAAGGCTAGGACACGCTGTAGGTTCGACACATCGCCCCTGTACGTGTTCAGTGCTGGCACGTCCCCTTCTTGAGGACAGCCAAGAAAACAGAGACCGGCGTCTAGTGCTCTCCCCACCACTCTCTAGGACACTTATTTCCAACTTCTTTGCCATGACCACTGTCAACCTTCAGTAGTTTTCAGTTCACCTTTCCCTTTCATCATGAAACTTTTAATTGCGGGGAAGGAGGTCTTTTGCATTTGCGGATCATGTCTGGGGAACCATTGCTCTAAGATAAGCGGCACTTCCTCTGAATACAGCAGCTGCTGTTGTGGGTACGTGTGAGGCCAGCGTAACTCTTATTCCTTCCCTAGCCACTTACCTTACCTCATTGTGCTTGGTGATAGCTCAGGCCTGAAGTGCCAGACAGCCGCAGCCCCAGGTGGAATGGTTTATGGTGAAGGCTTGAACAAGTCGTATGCCGTAGTACAGGGCACATAGAAATACTGCTTTGCAACCAGTGGAGACTAAGCTATGTGCACTTATTTCCCAATGTTTTGCAACGACCACTGTCAAGCTTCAGTATTTTCAGTTCACCTTTCCCTTTTCTCATTCTGCATTGGGGCTGGCAGAGCTTCCCGCGGTTTGATCCACTCTCTGGTGGGCTTGAGAGACAGGCAGGCAGGGCTGGGGCATCCGCAGGGGCTGCGCAGGCAAGAGATGAAGCATGGCACAGGCATGTACTGCAATGAATGGCACCCAGCAGGAGACGGACCCCGGGGTGCCACCTCAGCAGCCCCTGCTGCCATGTGCTGCCAATGCCCCCCCTGGTCCTGCAGGCTGGATCCCAGCGTGGAGCGGGCTGGAGGCTGCCAACCCCTGTCCTGAACACCAAGACCCCAGGGGCAGGTTTCACGATGCACACGTAGTCGGTCCCCCAGGCCATGCACAGCAGCAGACGAGCTCCACAAGGATGTCTGCTGTTGTGCGTGGATGTCGGACAGTGATTCGTGCCCCTTTGAAGGCTTGATGCCAGAGCTCACCCGCAGTGGGAATTGGCCTGAGTCAGGCCGGCAAGACGAGGCTCTCAGTGAGACAGGAAGATCGCTGTGTGGGCTGTGCTAAATACACTGGAGTGACCAGAGAAAACTGCCTGATCATTTCTTGGCCGTGATGTAAGTGCCTGCCTTACACACTCACACACACAGCACACACAATAACCTCTGAAGCACGACTGAGCTCCCTGCTGTGTGTCAAGGCAGAGGTTTCCCACCATGGTCTGCTCCACGTGCTGGACAACGGGAGGCCCCTGGGTCGGCAACTCACATTTTACAACTCAGGCTACGCGGTGCACCTGCCTTTGCACGTAAAACACTTCACGTGGAGAAGGGGACCGAGGTGGGATAACGTGTGATAGATGAAGACCAAGCTGTTAGATGGGTGAGGAGGAATCTGAGTTAAGCATAAAATGATAGCGGTTTGTCGTGTCTCAGCTCTTGCAGCAGTCGTGCCTTCCTAAAAACAGAACTTTTAATGATCCTTGAGAAATGTCTGCTCCCTCTTCCCATTACAGGGAAGTGAAGGACACGGCACTGTTTAATGCCAGAAAAGGAAAGAGCTAACTCTGTATAATGTCACACATAACAGCACTTATTCTGTGCACATTTGATTAGGGAAATCCTGCAGTCGTCTCCACCTCTCCCTGCAGAACGGCACCGATTCTTCCTACAATTCTCCCCCGGTCGTCTACTAGCTGAGTGGGAACAGGGACATCTCCAGTGGTGGTGAAGTGCCAGGATCCAGGACAGGGACATTTCTACCCGGGAGAAGTGGGACAATCGGTGCCTTCTCCTTTGCCTGAGGAAGGGTGAGGGAGCCTGAAAGCTTGCAAATAATAACTTTTTTTGCAACTATACTTGGTCTAATAGAAGATATTGCCCTGCAGTATCTGGGATAACCACTTCTTTCACCGTCCCTTTTTCACTTCCTCTTAACTTGGAACACTTTTTCTTTCCAGATTAAAAGTGCTCATGCTTCATCTCACCAACAAATAAATACTGTTCCTGGAAATGGTCAGTGAGTTTAGCTCCCCTGGTTTTGTGTCCATGCGTGAGAGGGGAAAACGGCACTTTCCTGTCGGCTGCATTCAGGTCATAACTCAGACCTGAGCTGGCTGCAACTAGCCCAAACGGACCTGGGTCTGCAGCTGTGCTGAGGCACGGGGCACTGTGTTCAGACATCTGCTTAATGCATCAAGACGGTGTGCAAGTCTTTGGGGCCTGGACCTGTGGTTCTGGTCATTAGAGACCTTCGTGTAAGCACCGCAGTTCATCAAGGATGAGCCTTTTTGCAGGTAAGAGTACATGGATGTGGAAATTGTGGGTGGGTGCAGCTACCAGGCCACACTTCAGAGGTAAGCTGAACTTTGAGCTGACTTAAGAGTTCAACATGTCTACTCCAGACACTTCAGAGATGAGAAAGGGCCACGGGGTGGTGGGGACAGAAGAAAGGGGAGGTGGCGGTTGTACACAATCCAAAACGAGGTCTTACTTTGTAAAGCTGTGTTCCTGCTGGGAGTCATACCCTTCTCAATCCTTGATTATATCTGTATCTAGATCTATCTCGTCCATAATGGCCCGAAGAATAATGGAGAAAACTCGAACTAATTGGAAATCGTTGGGTATTGGTTTCCCTCAAGAGTCTGAGAAGGAGGCTGCTCGTTCTCCATGCCGCTTTCTGCTGTACTTGTTTCCCAAATACCAAGTGTTATCTCTGAAAAATGTGATGAGGAACAAATTGTGAAAATGGTTCTCGGTTTTCTTCATTTCCTACTGCCATGCTCTGAGCAGCAGGCTGGGGTCCTGACGCCGGCGTCCTCCAAGAGCCAAGTGTCTGCTTTCACTCCAATGACTTTCACTTCCCCGAGGGATGTCTGAACACCTGGCGGCTGCCTGAACATCCCAGGGCCAGCCACGCACAAAACACCAGCTAACTCCTAATGTTATCATAATTTCAGTACAATATTAATGAATGCTGAATCAAAGGGAGGAGGAAGAAAGAGGAGCAGTAGGGTTGCAAGTACATCTTGTTAAGAAGTACTCTGACCTTTGAAAAGACATCTTGTTCATGAGAGTGCAACTGTTGAAAAAGATGACCTTCAACAGGACTGTTTAACTAATAAATATTTTATTGCATTAAATAATAGAAACAGAAATGTTTTAACTATATACAGTTGGCCATCTCAGGAATGGAGGTTGCGCAGCCATTCTGCAGACCCTGTCTGGATGCACGTCCGTGCTTTTGCCACATGTAGATGAAAACCGGAACTGACCCAGGCTGGGGGCTAAAAACCTGATCCTGCCAAACCTTCCCAGAGCCCAGAAATCCCCTGCAGATCCTGCATACCCATAATCCCTCCCATGGATTGTGCTTACCCTCCACCCTCCCAGATTGTGCCTACCCATTCCCCACCCAACCCCCCATGCATTGCACCCCCCACCCCCTTCCCCTGCAGACATCCCCTGCCCCCTGCCCCTCTGCCGATGCCCCCCTAACTAGGGTTACTAGGGGGAGCAGGGAGCCATGGGTTGGGAATGAGGGGCACAAGCAGGGCTGGGGGAGGTCAGGAGTAAGGGATGCCGGTAGGGCTGGGAGGGAGCGGGGGGCTGCACACCTGAGACACCTGAGCTGGAGCAGGCATTTCTCAGTTAAAAAGGCTCTGTGCACCCAGCCAGGGGCGTACACACACGACTTCACCAAACCATTTCTGTTGCATATGGATGCCTCCAACGCGGCAGTAGGTGCGGTGCTGTCCCAGACACGGGAGGTGGGGAACATCCAGTGGCCTCCATTAGTCAATGTTGCTATTGGGTCTGCTCCCCAGGGGGACACATGGGTTCATGCCTGTTGTGTCCCTGGGAGCCGAAGACCCGGGCGCCCCAGCGAAGATCCAGGAGGTAGGAGCTCGGCCGTGAGAGGGGGCGAGTGAGCCCAGGGGTGCTTGTACAGCGTGAGGAAGTGTGAGTGTGCGTGAGTGAGTGTGTGCATGTGTGTGTTTGGGGCCCTGCTGGGCAGGACATGTCAGCTGAGTGGAGCCCAGGAGGGAACCCCCCCGCAAGTCCCTACTTAGCTGAGCCCCCCCGGGAGCCCCGGGACCAGAGCGCACGAACAGGTGCAGCCCAACTGGGGAGCAGCGGTTTGCACAGGAGCTCGTGCAGAGGGGCACGTACAGGGCGCCCAGAGGGCTGGTCCAAGCAAGTGGCCTGAGCCCACGGGCCTGAAGAGCAGCTGCTGAGACCAGGTAAGTACGAGACGTAGTTCGCAGCCATGGCAGTGGATCACCATGCCTGTCAGCTTCAGCTTCCCCGCACCCAGACCCCAGGCAGACAGAGCGTGCAGCCCTGGCCCTGGACGGCGGGGCTGCCTGGGGTGGCAGCGGTGCTGGCCCCGAGCACAGGCGCTCCCCCACTTGTGGGATGTGCTCCTTGCTGGCGTCCCTGGAGCGCCGAGTGCGGGAGCCTGAGCAGGAGGGACGCCAGCTATGCACATCGGGGCCTATAAAGACCACATCGACAACTACCGCTGGGCCCTACTCCAGGGAAACGGCACAGAGAAGAAGGATGGGGAGGAGAAGGGGGAGGAGGTGGCCACGAAGAAGACTGGCCACAAAAACCCCCTGGAGCTACCTGGAAAACAGTCGTCTCCAGGTCCAGCGCACGCAGAGCTGGGCCACTCCTCCCTGGCACTGCACTACAGGTAGCTCCCCGCCCCATGCAGGAGACTCTGACAGAGACACCGGAGGAGGAGGTAAGTGCTCAGGGGGTAAGTATTCCCACTCAGAGGAGGGCACGCTGGGTGGGGGGAAATCTCTCCTGAGGGGCACGGAGGGACCTATCTGCCGTCCGGACCCCTTAGCCCGAGAGGTCTGCCTGGGGACTTGCACCCAGGAAAGCTCCCTTGTGCAGGACACGAACAAATCTTCTTTTCAAAATGCTAAAGGTCTGGTTCTCTCACAGCGTCTCAGGACATCGAGGGGGTCAGCTGGGGCCTCAGCTGCCTGGACGCCAGTGCCAGGAGCATGGGGAACAAGCAGGAGGAGCTAGCCCGCCGGCTCCTAGTGGGCAATATGACCTGGCAGGGATCGCAGAGGGGAGGCTGCAGGTGCTGCCTGGGACAGGCGGCAGCAGCAATTATCGCTGGTGCTCGCTGCGCCCCATGCCCAGTGCTGGTCCCAGGTGACAGAGCAGCCTCCTCTCCTCCAGGGCACAGATCCAGGGGATCACACCACCGGGAGGGCTACCGAGCTTTGCTGGACTCCTAAGAGATTATGTTTGCACTTGTGCCTGGCATCTTGGGCATCATACTCATGCTGGTGCTAGCACTGGGCCTCCTTCTCCACCATCCCCATCTGTGTCAGCTCCAGCTCATGCTTGAGCTTGCACTCCTCAGCTTCCAGCTGCAGCTGGGATTTGCACAAGTCCCACTCAGAGGACGGCCCCTCGGGTTCTGCATGGACGCACAGAGGTGATCTTGTGGCCTGGTTATCATCACACAGGATCTGAATCAGGTCTTCTCTCCTCTGCTCCTTCCTCTCTTTCATCACCTCTTTCAAGTTGACCACAGTCATGTGGTCATACTCGTCAGCCATTCCAGCTATCTACACTGCCCACTTGACCCAATGCCAAATGAGAGATTGTTTGCTCCAGGGTTTCCAGCGACTCTGTTCCCTTCCCCAAATGATGCCTTCAAGACAGCAGGTTGTCAGATCCCACAGCTACCATGACACGTGGTGGGCCAGTAGCAGGTATTCCTGTGTTGAGCCATCTGCCTCACTGCGCCCAACCACCTTCCAGGCTCCAAGTGCCTCAATGGGGGCACCTCACGTCCAGCCGACCCCACTCCTGGAGCACACCTGCAAGCCTGGGGGTCATGAAGCCACCATCCACGATCTGGACTGATCTTGGCCCTGTGCCCCATGGGAAACACAGGCCTAGTAGTCCTTGATGGTATTTGATCCACTGCAAGAACTTGGGGTGCTTCCCTGTCTGAAGCAGAAATTGTGGTCCCCCTTACTCAACCAAACCAAGGGGATCCCAAGGCATAAAGTACACCCTCTCCCAATGAGTCTCCCATGCTAGGTGCAGAGGAGAACTTTATTGGTTACAAGGAGCAGGATTTGGATAGGGAACAGGATAGAGCAATATCAGAGAAAGCCCTTAAAGCAAACTATGACATGGTAGCCTTTAATCACACATCTGAGTCACTGCACGCAACGTATTTAGTTAATAGGGCTGTGAGAAATGTCATGGGGTGTTTCATTTCAAAGCTGTTTCAAAGTGTTTCAAGCTGAAAAGAGTGAGATTGAAACAAGACAAAAGGATTCCAAATGAAAGAAGGAGCCTCTCGTCCAGGGTGGAGATCCAGGGGCTTGCACCCCTGGGAGGACTGCTGGGCTGTGCCACACTACTCCTGGGGGTGCAAGCTCCTGTATCTGTGCCGGATGAGGGGAGGCTGCAGCTGCTGCCTGGGACAGGAGGCAGCAGCATTTATCTCCAATGCTGGGTGCAGCCTGTACCCCCGGGAAGGCTGCCATGCTGTGCCGGACTCCTTCCAGGGATGCCAGCCCCAGATCTGTGAGCCGCATGAAAGGAGGCTGCCCTGTCACCTGAGACCGGTGCTGAAGCCAAGTAAGCCCAGCTTCGAAACTCAAACGACTTTGAAACTGTCTAAATGTTTTGAGTTCCCTCGTTTCCTTTTGAAGCTGTTTCAAATCCTTTTGTTTTGTTTCAATGTCACTCTTTTGAGCTCAAAACGCAATGAAACAGCTGTGAAATGAAAGACCTGGGAAAAATGTGCACAGCCCTACTAACGAAATATATAGCCTGCATTAACCCGGATGTGTGATCAAAGGCTACCATGCCACCGAATGCTCGAAGGGATTTCTCTGATACTGTGCTATCCTGTGCCTTATTCCAAGCCTACTCCTTGTAACCAATACATTTCTCCTGTGTACCAAGCGTGGGAGACTCGTTGGGAGAGGGTGTACTTTATGCCTTGGGATCCCCTTGGTTCAGGGGAATAAGGGAACCCACTATTTCTGCTTCAGACAGGGAAGCACCCCGAGTTCTTGCAGTGGATCAAATACCATCAAGGACTACTAGACCTGTTTTTCCCATGGGGAGCAGGGCCAAGATCAGTCTAGATCATGGATGGTGGCTTCATGACCCCCAGGCTTGCAGGTGTGCTCCAGGAGTGGGGTCGGCTGGACGTGAGGTGCCCCCACGGAGGCACTTGGAGCCTGGAAGGTGGTTGGGCACAGTGAGGTGGATGGCTCAATGTGAAGCAGCATCTACTGGCCCACAACGTGTCATGAAAGTTGTGGGATCTGACATCCTGCTGTCTTGAAGGCATCATTTGGGGAAGGGAACAGAGTCGCTGGAAACCCTGGAGCAAACAATCTCTAATTTGGCATTGGGTCAAGTGGGCAGTGTAGATAGCTGGAATGGCTGACGAGTATGACCACATGACTGTGGTCAACTTGAAAGAGGTGATGAAAGAGCGGCACAGGAGCCAATGAGAGAAGACCTGATTCAGATCCTGTGTGATGATGATCGGGCCGCAAGATCACCTCCACGTGTCCATGCAGAACCCGAGGGGCCGTCCTCTGAGTGGGACTTGTGCAAATCCCAGCTGCAGCTGGAAGCTGAGGAGTGCAAGCCCAAGCAAGAGCTAGAGCTGAAGCGAATGGAGATGGTGGAGAAGGAGGCCCAGTGCCAGCACAAGGAGGCCCAGCGCCAACGTGAGCATGATGCCTGAGAGGCCAGGTTCAAGTGCAAACACGGTCTCGCCGGACTCAGCATGCAGTCAAACACTGGAGTCGCAGGCGCGTAGCCAGCCCCAGCTGCTCCCCTCAGCCCGAACACCCCAATCTTCTCTCACAACCAACACGGAGATACCCCAGAAGCGTTCCTAAATCATTTTGAAAACAAGCACGCCAATGGAAGCTGGCAGCCAGCGAACAGGGACTGCAACAGGGGAGCAGTTTGCGGCAGTTCCCAGGCCAGTCGTGGGCAGGAGCACGTGGGGGCTTATGACAGAGACTTCAGGTAAGTGAAGGAGGAGGGGTGCTATTATGGGGTGACACGGAGCGCAGCCAAGGCCCCTGCCCTGCTGCTGCCTCCAACCAGCAGCTCCTGGGAGGCGTCCATGCAGATAGGCCCCTTGGGTGGGTCAACAGTGCCCAGACCCCTGTCTGCAGGAGGTGCCTGGAGGGACCTCTCAGGACTGGGGGTAGCGTGGGGGCCGGGGGTCCCTTACCTGTCCCACCCGTGCCCGGATTGAGGCCCTAGAGGGGCAGGAGAGGGGGCTCCAGGCAGAGGTGAGCAGGCGGCAGGTGATTGGGGCAATGGAAGAAGAGATTGATGTCCTCTTTCATTCTCTACAGGACAAGGGAGGAGCACCAGGAGGTATGTGGGGGTGGGAAAGGGGCTGTGGGTTGGGAGTGAGGGGCACCGGCAGGGCTGGGGGGGCAGAGGGAAGGGAATATACCCCTTCCCCCACCCGGGTGTCTGCTTCTTTGCAATTGCAAACCCTAACCCCATCCCCCGCTTCAAACAAACCTCCCTCCCATTTCCCCCTATCCCTCCCATGCCTGCTCCCCAACCCCCCGCAGGTTCCCAGGGTCCCCCAGCCTGACAGCAGGATTTATGGCAGTTCATCAGATTCCAACTCTGAATCATCTCTGTAGGTGCTGCCTCTTTTTTGTGGGCCATGGTACAAACTGAAACGTGCCTTTTTTTTGAGTGAAAGGGCTGCAGGGCATTTGCTGCTCATTCCATAAAATACATTGGCTCTTTCTGGGAAGACGAGCTCTGCAGAAAGAGAAAAGCAAAGAAGCGTCGAGTGATTTACTCTGGATAGTAACACTACAAGCAAAAATGGGGGAGCGTTCAGAGGTGCATTCTGGCTGGGCACGTGCCACTTGGAAGTCTAAATGAGGTTCTTTAATTGGGTTTTTAGTAGTTATAACACCTCCTTTCCCACCAGCAGCAAAAGTATGAGAAGATGTTGGACCATCCAAAGTCATGCGTCTGGAAGTCTGAGAACACCAAACTTACCTGTGCAGTAAATGAAACCGTTTTCAGGCTCGGAGATCACTGACTACAGACAGTAGCACGATGTATACACACAGGGCTGCACGTGTAGGTTGAAAGACAACTGTTTGATTTGCTTCCTTAATGCATCATTTCCATGTGTGGTTGTCTACAGCTTGCACGTGTTGGGTTCTTTATTCAACAACTAGGGCAAGACAAATTCTTTTCCATTCAGCTGAGACAACCCGTTTACCTCCTCATGCACCAAGAGCAGGGCTTGCACCGTGCCTTTTGGCAGCAGAGGAGATTGCTGCTCCCGGAGCTCACAGGTCCCTGTCTGCTAGCAATGGGAGACAGCTGTTTTCTGGAGAGGTGTGTGTGTGGGGAGGGGGACACTGGGGCGTTGGGTTGCTGGGTGCCAGAGGTGAGCAGAAAGAAGCCTGCTCAGCATGGCTTTCTCCCCTCGCTTTGCATCCTCCCTCTCTTCACTGGCTCTGAAAGAGGGCCGGTAAACCCAGGGCAGGGCCTGATACTGCTGCTGATTTGATGGTGATGATAGTTTGACCTCGCAATGGTCAGGGATTGATGGTAGACTCTCCTCCTGCCACTCAAGATACCCAGCAGGCTTAGGGCTTGCCAAACACTGCAAGTGCAATGCCTACAATCCAGTAGCCCTCTGTGAAGGTGAAGCTGTTCTGTGGGTAATGCTCTCGATTGATACAGTGCTTTCCCTAGTAGGGTCTTTGACCATAAGTATGGCTTTTGGCATGACAAGAGTTCAAATAAATAGTAAAGATTAGCAGGGGCATGCACAACCTCAAACAACTGGTGGCCAGGGTCCCATGGAACGTAAGTTTAAAGGAAAAAGGAATTGGGGAAACTGGTTGTACCTTTGAGGGAATATTAAGGAAAATGGTCTTACAGTAATGAAAGAATAATATAGTAGTTACAGGAGTAGAGCACAAGCTAAATCTGAGTCATCCCTGTAATATTGTTACAAAACCCAAACAAGAACAAGAGCGTGTGGGGCTGTGTTAATATGCATGTTGTATGCAAAGGAGGGGAGCCGGTTTTCAATGATGTTCAGCATCGGGGAGGCCTTAGCTGGAGAACTGGGGCCAGTTCGAGGCATCATGCTTCCTGAGAAACCGACAACCTAGAAGGAGTCCGGAGAAGAGCAACAACAACTAGGAAAGGTCTAATATTTTCCTAGACAGGAAAAGTTGGAAGACCTGGATTATGTCATCCTGAGAAAATGGAGCGGGTGTTAGAAATCTTCCAAAAGGGTTGTTACTTGTAAAGAGGATCTCTAGTTTTCCGTGACTGTAGCGGGTACAGTAACGGGCTTACTTTCCAACAGGGGACATTGAAGCTGGAAACGAGGAAATACTTCCGAACTCGCAGGTGGTGAAGTCCCGACACAGATGACTGAGAGAGCTTGTGCAACCTTTGTCCCCAGTAAGGACAGGTAGTGTTTAAGTGCCAATCAGACAACCATTTGTCTGTGATGTGTTAGTAGAGATGATCCTGCCTTGAGCAGGAAATTTGGACTAATAACCTCCTGAGGTCCCGTCCAGCCCTGGTTTTCTATCAGTCAATGTTTGTCTGGAAAATCCAGGCCTAAATGAAACCCTGACGGGTCTCTTCTTGGGTAGCTTTGACTAGCCACAAGGACTGTTTCTCATGACAAGCACTGCCCCATCTTCAGCGCCAAGGATGCTGCCAGCACGTTCTAGACTGAGCCCCTAAGAAGTTACTTCATGGAGAAAATGAGCTGGAAAGCAACCAGGGAGCTCTGTGTGCCAAACAGTGTACTAGCAAGAGGGAGAGCCTGCGCCGATGAGCATGTTCAGGCACACGAGGTGAAGTGGGATATAGCCCTGTGACCCAGGTCACCTGCACGGGCAAGAAAGAAGCCATGCCCATGGCAAACATCTAGGAAACTTCAGTCTTGTCCAGGAAGTTGTTGAAGTCAAGGACGGAATAACTCACAAGGGCACTGGACATATCAGGACCAAAATTGGCTTCCGCCAATACTAAACTAAGTGGAGGAGAGGGAGGCTGTACTGTGCTGCACCACAATGAATGCTGCGATGCTGAGATGACACAAGTCATCCCAAAGTCCTGGTGCAGAGGGCGTCGAGTTTCGAAGCAGGATGGATTTCAGGGAGTGGATCTGGCCTGTGTCGTCCCTGTGGCTTTCTGGGCACCAGTCAGTGTACGGGTGATGCTCCCAGCTCTCTCTTCTTCTTCATTTGGCCCTGACTTCAGACAGCTGGACACATGTCAGCGCTGGATCTCCCATTGCAAGTCTTCCCCACCTGCACCCATGCCATCCCAAAGGGGAGTAGAGGTGTGCTGACTCCTCCAGGTAATCAAGAGGGAGGTCTCCTCCACCTGGCTTGGAGGTGAAAACAGCCCACTCTTTCTGAAATGGAGTCATATGCATGTTCTTCTGCAAGCACAAGCAGGCTATTTTCACAGGTAAAAAGTTTTCCTTTCTTACCTTTGTCCTTTGACAGCACCTGCACAAGTTCGTAGTTGGCCAAGTCCTCCATTCCTCGGTTGTTCGCCTCCAAGATTTTTTTAATTATGTCTGCCGTCCTGTCCTGGCAAGTCAGCTGGAAAAGGGATTTTGCACTGAATGATTTTGCTTCTTTGTGTATGGAAGTCTGTTTTCAGTTTCCCTTTGGATCTGGCCCTAAGTTTCAGAGTAGTGAGAAAAGGTCATGTTTTTGGAATGACTTTGTAGCTGCCGCTGAGCAGAAAACTGCGCTACACCTGACAGTGCAGTATGTTTGCATTCAAAAAGACAGGGCATGCACTAGCTGGGGCACCAGCAACTCAGAGTCATTCCCTCGACCAAACATTTGGAGACGTGACGTGCCCGTCTTCCTAGCCACCCCTTCCACGTAAATCCTTGTCCTATATGTTGCTCACAGGCATCGACTGAGTTACAGTCTGAGGTGGCAAATACTTTCTTTGACACCTGTGAAGTTTTTTGGCCTTGTTTCTTGCTTCCACGCTCCTGTGGAAGTGCAATGGGTTGTGAAAAAGCACAGGGCTCGATGCAATCCCTTTTGAAATCAGCAGAAAGATTCTTCCCACCTTCAACAGGATTTGGGTCAGACCCATAGTTCACTTGCAGGGATTCAGGTCTTTAAAACTGCAGCCAAAAAATACTGCGAACTACAACTGTTCCTGTATGTCATTTATGTAGCAGGTTACAGCTACCCTTGGTGTTTGGGGCACTGGGAATAGTGGTTGTGTGGGAGGTTGGTTTGTGCAGGATTAAGACTAGCTTAGACATAACTTGAGTGGGAAGGTTGAGGCAGAACTGGTCCTGCCTTCAGCAGGGGGTTAGACTAGATGACCCCCTGAGGTCCCTTCCAGCTCTCCTTTTCTAGAAGAGAAACTGAAGGAGAATACATGAGGATATCTAGAAGTTCATGCCCTTGAGGATCCTTGTATAACTACATACTATCTATTGCTATACAGCATCTTTCAGTGACTTGCCTTCAAGCTGGTCTGCAGTGTATCTGTCTGCCTACCTGTGCACACACGCCCATTCCTACCAGTGGTGTGCGCTTTCACATCTACATTGTCATCCAGAGTGAAAACACATCCAGTAATAAATCTACACAACTCTTCCACATCACTTACCATGATTTTGCTTTCAGCGCCTTCGCTGTCATTTATAATGCACTGCACAATGCGGGTGTCTTTGTTTTGCTGGTAGTAAAATGCAGATGGAGTTGATGTCACGGTGCACAAGGTGTGTCCATGGAGGTACAGATGAACACGGTGATGAGCAGTGAGCGAGGTAAAGAATAAAAAATAAATGAAGAGAAGAAGTCAGAAACATGATGCAAGCAGTAGGAACAAAACAGCACAAACACAAGCAGGCATTTCGGGGTCTATACCTGGTTCTGCGATGTTGTAAGTGGTGGTGTCCTACCTACAGGAGGAACTTGGTCTTTGCAATGAAGTATTCAAATCAAGACATCCACTTACAACTAACACCCCTGAAACTTGGAGGATACCGAATTTTCCTGTTTGCAATGGATATTTAGTTGGTGTCATAAAAGATACCACTTGTACCCAAAGAGCCTCGTCTGCTGAACAAAAGAGTGGCTTTCCAGGCTCCACAATGTGCTTTGCTCAGGAAGGAGCTCCTGCAGAGCGGATGTGCCTACTGACCTTCCTCTATTATTACATATTGGGCAAGGCTCCTCACCCAAGGAAATGGGCTGTCTCGTGATCTGAAAAGTCAAGCCAATATTCCAAACCACTGGACGCTCTGCTTCCATCTCCTCCACTCCTTTGTGTTTGCAGACTCCTCTGTCTTTTGCTATTTTTCCTGTTGGTTGCCCTTTAAATTTCCTCAAGTTTCCACTCTGAGCCTTGCCCATACAGAGCGCGGCTCACTTCATTGGAAGGTGTGAGCTGGGACCACAGAGTCACAGACAGAGTCCTAGAGAAGCAGGGCTGGAAGGGACCTCCAGAGACCATCTAATCCACCCCCCGCCTGAAGCATGAGCAGCTCTATCTAAACCATCCCATGCAACTCTCCTCTCAGCTCTACATAAGAAAACGGTCAGCCCTGACACAACATAGACCTCCCACCCCCACCTGCCAGTCTCTGGCATCTAGAAACCTCCAGAGGTCCTAGACAGAGGGCCATGCACATACAGGGTGTGGGGGCCGTGGGATGCAGGCACTGCTGCCTCTTGCCCAGGCAGAGTGTGGGGAGCACCGGATATGGGCGCTGCTGCTGCTTGCCCAGCCGGGGTGGTGCGGGCACAGGATGTGGGCATGGTAGTAACAGATGTGGGGTTATGCCCTGCTGCTGCTTACCCCCGTCTGCCTGGAGCAAGCCATTTCACCCTTCGCCCCCATCTCAGACTCACACGTCCTCACGCCGCGGCTGGGAAGCTTGTCCAAGCCCCAGCCCCAATCCCTCCCGCACAGTGGGGGCATTGATCTGCCCCCCCACCCCCCCATGCCCTTTCCCTACCCACTCATCCCACCACAACAGACTCACCAGCTGGAGGCAGATGTGCCCAGCATCCTTGAGGACTGCTGCCTCTTTAGTTTATGGCCGAATCTCCAAATTGGGCCGAAATTTTTCCGAATCGATTTGGAGGCTTCCTATTTGATTTGGTCTCTGGCAGCGAAGATCACACTGCCTGCTCAGAGGAGATTACAGGGACCCAGGAGAAGTACCCCGAAGACAAGAAGGAGTGCCGGAGCAGGCGCTCCAAGCACAACCACTTCTCGCCTGACGAACCAGGAGTGAGAGCTTGGGATGCGGGAGGATGAAAGACGCCCAGATTCATCAGTTCCCGTCAGTTCGGGGTGGCTGGTGCGGGACGGAGAGCAGTGACAAGCCGCCCCCAGCAACAACCGGAAGGAAGAAGGAGGAGGAGAGAGAGAGGCGCGGAGAGAGCTCAAAGGAAGTGGGTTGAGAAAAGAAAACAGGGACAATGCCCCGGAGGGGAAAAGGATGAGAGCAGGAAGCTCTCTCCTTCTGAGGCGCCGAGGAGTCTCCGTACTTACCGGGACCTGGAAACAAGAAAAAATTCTTGAGAAGATGCGACGGAAAGCCGGTTGCCTCCGCCGCGCACGGACCTGCAGGGGCACAAAACCAACCGTGAGTGGCTGTGGTGCAGGACAAGGGCACCTGGAAGAAACCAGGGAGCCATACTTCTGCAGCCCACCAAAATTAATGATAAGAATAATATAATAAGTCAGGAGTAAAATGGAGATAGAAAGCCAGTAGCCTCATATTAACAGGGCCATGCCCACAAAGTGGAGCTAAGCATGGTAAAAAAATCCAAAACAGGCCAAATGTCAACAACCATCGAAAACAGCAAGCCTCCCTCTTTTTTCTTTCTTCTTACACAAAGTCGTGGCAGCTGACGCTGCCTGGATGTGCTGAGTGAGGACCTTCATTCAAAGATTGGCTGTGGCGTAGCAGCCAGCACGCTCCAAAATCTTGACTGTTCCGTCACCATAAGATCAAATTTGAGTAACAACCCCGCTTATCTGGACCTTTTAATTGGTCTCCTGTTTCGATTTGGATTCGGAGATTCTGCCGCTGAATCGGGAAGGATCTCCTCCAAATTGAATCAGCTACCGAAGCTTCACACAGCCCTAGGAATAGTGCCTGCGTGTGTGGACGTGTCCTAAGGGTGCAGAGAGAAGTGGAGCTCCCAGCTGTAACTCAGAGCAATGTTTGCAAAGCGGTCTGAGTGACAGCGTTACCCGAGACCAAACAGAAAGTCACTGTTGGTCCCGGGGGTGGGGATCTAGCTGCCCTCTGGGAGCCTGCAAGCAGGTTCCTACAGCAAGGGCCAGGCTCTGTGCAGTGTTGGCTGTTTCAGCATGGCAGGGGGGAAAGGAAGCGCAGGGAGCTCGTTCTTGGGGCTCCTCAGCTGGTGCTGAGGGGTGGAGTGGGGGAACTGGAGCCCCCCACCTTGGGAGGCCTGCAATACACTGGGCCCAGCCTGCAGAGGGGGGCTGAAAAACCCCAAGACTCAGCTTCTTCTGCTCCCTTGTCCCCCTCCCACTCTGAAAACACCCACAGGCTGGGAGCCCCAGCACACGCACGTTACAGAAGATGCCTCATTTTGAAACATCTTTATCTGACACCACATGCAATGAGGGGTCAGATTTTCACCCAGTGGGCCACTTGTGCTGTTTGCAGCCATGCACTTGTGTTTGGTCACAGCTCTGAACAGCTTTCTCGGGGACAGGAGTGAATACTGGATGTGGAAAGTCTATTTTCACATAGAATACAAATATCGGCAGTTCCGCATACCCTTTTCATATTGAATACTTGGAACAAAAGCTTCCAGACCATACCTTTTTCTGAGGCTGGACTCTGGGCTGGTCCTCAGGCAGGTCCCCGGTGTGGTCCTGAGGCAGGTCCCTGGACTGGCCCTCCGGCAGGTCCCTGGGCTGGTCCCTGGGTTGGTACTTGGGCTGGTCCTTGGGCAGGTGCCTGGGCTGGCCCTCTGGCAGGTCCCTGGGATAGCCCTCTGGCAAGTCCCTGGGCTGGTCCCTGGGTTGGGACTTGGGCTGCTCCTTGGGCTGCTCCCCAGGCTGGTCCTTGGCCTGCTCCCCGGGCTGGTCCTCGAGCTGGTCCCTGGCCTGGCCTAGATACACCAATTATTTGGAGCTAAATGAGGTGAGTGAAAATGGCTGGACCAGCCTTAGTTAAGTGTGGATATTTGATGAAAAGAAGCCACAGAAATGACATTTTATAACAATTGTTTACAAAAATCTTCTCCCCGACAACTGGAATCTCTCCTCTCACTCTCTTTATCTTAACTTTATGGAGTCAAATCACATCTGTCAGAGCCCTTTGGGATATCTCTTGTCCCAGCCTTGCAGTCTAATCCACATGGGTGGAGGCTGCATAGAGTCGTCAAGGGGGTCTGTAGAGTTCAGGCTGCATATAGAAAGCTCCGTCTACATGTTTCTCACTAAATAAATCCCTTACAACAATGACTCGGCACCGAGTCTTTACATGTGCTCACGGAGAAGCATGATGAACTTTTGAAAGAATAAATTGTTCAGCTTTGTATAAACACAAGCAAACCTGATGAACACATAAAATAAGTGATCGCTATCAAACTGTTCCTATCGCACTCGCAAATGAGACACTGACCTGCCCTCTCCGCACTCCCTGGCACACAGACAATTTAATGTAATTACTCTCCGTTATTTCAAGGTTTGGATCATTTCATTCTCATTCAAGTGAGGTGTCTGTCGCTCAAAGTTTAAGGACCTTTTTCAAATATGACTACAAGAAATAAATGCAAGAAGAACCCCGCTGGAAACTTGTGCTCACTTTGAGCAACAGTTGGATCTCAACGTAGACCTGAACATTTTCTTGGCCCACTGAAACCAAACCCAGGACACAAGCTCATTAGACACCTATTAGCAACCTTGGCCATCTGAATGTTGGTAACATTAACCCCCCAAAATGCAATTCTTTAGTGAGGTTTGGGAGATTAGGTAGTGATAGCTTGAGCAAAAATATAACTTACTCTCATTTTCAACTTGTTCTCGCTGAAACGTAACCAGCAGTTGTTCTGCCTCTTTTAATGGCTGGGAGGCAGGCATGTTCCTTTCCAGGTATGCCACGACTTTGTTCAAGGTATTAAAACTTGGTGGCTCCCTAAAATCCTCCGCAAAGTTGTGCAGCCACATGGAAAACAGCAGGGCTAGTGGGCTGAAAACAAATACATTGACAAAATCCCGTCATAGTCAGGCTTTATCACAGTGATATTTGTCATTCAAACCTGTATCAAGTAGATGAATATATCCCTTCTGCTGTGAGCCAGCAAGGAATTGTGATCTGGGCGCCGTTTTACCTAATCATGGTCTGATCTCACTGACACCCGTTTTACCACTCCTAATTACTGATCCAAACTAGGGAATGAATACTGAATTGTATCCTCAAGACGCAAAATATAGGACAATTATAACTTTGTTTACCTATAGCAGCATCCTCCAATTTGGTCCAGTATTATGGCAAACAAGTAGAGGAGACACAGGCAAAACACAAACATCCTGCCCCAAACCCAACCTTTACACAACACAAATCGCCTGGCTATTCTCGCTTCCTACTTTTCTTGCTTTCTTTTTTCTTGCTACATTTGGGCCACGTTTATTAGTGTTGAATGCTTTGTTTGCTCTCCCAGAAATGATGGATCCACAAATAAAAGACTACATCTGTTCAGTTTTGGGGCAGCATCCCAGTCTCTGGCAATTCGTGTAGGCATCATACAGTTAATTCTTTCTTTATACAAATAAGGCTGGCTGTCTCTCTCTCTCTCTCTAGATAGATAGATAGATAGATAGATAGATAGATAGATAGATTTCTAGATAGATAGATAGAGCCAGATAGAGAGATACAGCCTATGTAGATAGATAGATAGATAGATAGATAGATAGATAGATAGATAGATAGATAGATAGAGCTGATTAAGTTTACCACATCCTCTGAATCCTGACTGAGGTTTTGCTGTACAGCAGAAAGCCACACTTACTTCCCAAGTTCTTGTCTGGCCTGGCTGGCATCTCCCGCTGCTCGTGGGATCTCCAGGTGCCCATGCCTAAATATCAAAATGGATACTTTCAACATTTATTTAAAAAACGGTCTCTGTCAGAAGAGTAAGACGGTCTACGTCAGAACCTTGCCCAGACAATGAAACATGAAGATTTCTCTAGTCAAACTATGTTAGAGAAAAAAGATGAAGAACATCATTGTCTTTCATCCCCTTCGTCCGGCTCAACCAGGGTTTTCCCTGAAAACCAAAGCTGTCGGTCTGCTGTCTCTCCACAAGAGCAGAGCTGGGGGAGCATTGTGGCGCAGGGGGAGGAAGGGACAGCGATGCTTTGTGCCTTTAGCCCTGTGAAATCCCTCTCCTGATCCAGCAGAGCCCGATTCATGGAGCAAAGAGTTCTGCGGAGGGACAGTGACCGCCTGCATTGGTGACCCTGGTTTTTCCAGAGGTGAGTCCAGCTGTTCGGAGGACTGCTTGCCTCCAGCTGTCCTACCTTTCCGCTAAAGAACCAAACCGTCCATTTTACTTCTCGGTCTCCTTCTTTGATGAAGTGCTTGGATGGGGGAGGCATTTTCAACCCAGTTTCAACTGAAACACTGAATTTGTCAGGCTTGTTAGAAAAACATGCATATCATTTGGCTTCTTAATTACGCCTTCTTCAAAACTATCTGACATCATTGCTCGCAATGCCCCACCTCTCAAGGCTATTACAGCTTCCTCCACAGCTCTTGGCTCTTACCTGCTGAGGAGAAGGTCCAGGACTTGGCCTGGTGGCAGGAAGGCCCGGTAGGATTTTAAAAACCCTCCAGCATGGGTCAAATCCCTGAGGATGAGAAAGATGTCCTTCTCCAGGCTAGCTCTGCAGTCCCCCGCAGCCTGTGAAACAAAAGACCAAAAGCTTGACATGAATCAGAAAACAAGGAGAGTCCCCACTCTGAAACTCTAATTCAGTTTGGCCGTTTGAGAACACAGATGATCGGAGAGCACAAATTACTGAAGTGTCGTTATTTTGATGGCCGGTCTAGAGATGGCACCAAGGGTGAACAACTGGCTCTCCTATTGGACAGTATTACCTTGACATCCTCCCTCCCCATCTCCGTAGCTAACTGCACCCCAGAGACAAGCACATCTCTCCTCTCCCAACCAGACCAGCGCTGGGACGCGCTAGCGGGGAGACACACATCCAGGACAGAGGAACCAGCACGAGTCCACAGCGGCCTCCTTTGAACCGGTGCCAAACCCCACGTCCACCCAGCGCTGGAGTGGGGAGCTCTCTTATCAGAAGTGCATGTCGGTAGAGGAGATAGAAACTAAGGCTTGACCAAGGGGAATCAAACTCGTCTTGTGAAGGAAGGGTGTTAATCCCACGAGTCCAGGCATATCCCAGAGGTAGCAATGTATTTTGTCTCCCATTGTCCCACTTCCAGTTTTACATCTAGATACAATATTTCTTGTCACTTTTAGACGTGCCCTTGCACTGGCTGGAGCCTGATCCAAGCCCAGGCAAGTTAATGGGAACAAGCCATCATTATTACTCGAGAGGCAAATATATGTTATTAGTGGGAAATGGTCCCTGGGAGTGATTCAGTGACTTGTGTGCGACGAGAGCCGGGGTGGAAAGTTCGAGATCGATAAAAGATGCTCCCTGCTTTGGTGATGGACAAGAGGGGGCAGCTGGGAGTGCCCGTGACTGCCCTGCGAGGGCCATCCGGGGAGCGGGGGAGCCAGCTGAAGCGCCACTGGCACTTCTGGGAGCACCGCAGCCACTTCTGAGAGTGCTGCGCCCACTTTCCAGTCAGCACAATCGGCCATGGGGGGTCTGCCCCCAGGCAGCGAGATCGGCCACTGACTGGTCACTGTCGGGGCATGTGCCCCCCCTGACTAAGGTGGCACCAGTTGCATCTCCAAACTTCCTTTTCCTTTAAGGAAATTCCGTAATGATTTTGAGCGTTGATCCGAATGATGTTTAAGTACACTTGTGTCTATGTACCCAACTCCGTACGTGCACATTGCCCGTTACAGAACTCGCACAAACAGGCAAGGCGACTCAAAAAGTTGGGACGTGTGGATCCACCTTTCAGGTACGAAGACATGCAGGGTCCGAATGGGAACAGGACAGGGAATCCAATCTGGAGCGCTTTGGCACTTTGTTTTCAAGTGATAAAATGACAGAAATTGCTTCGCTTTTTGTGGAGACTCACAACACATTCATCCTTGACAAATGTTGGGATAAATGGACTTCACTTCAAACTGAATAAGGCAACTAAAAATGTTATCAGGTGATTCACAAACACGCATTATAAAAATAGGACGTTTTATTCTCAGAAAACAGGTATCAGAGTTACAGCTGTAAATATGTATCGGTTAATTAAAATGAAAACTCTTTAAAAGATCATTCTTATTTTTAAAAAAACCAACCATCCATAAAGAAGGAGATTCGACGCCAAATTTCCATTTTAAAAAACACTCTGGGGGGTCTGTAACCCCTACGGGCTTTTGCCTACTCTCACAAGTTGCTCCCACCTTTTTCTCTCACGGCAATATTATTCTCATTGCTGGGAACGCACATTTGGAGCTCTTAGAACTTGCTCCTCCATCCTTTCCTTGCTGCCCACAAGGCCAACGTGTTAGAAACGTCCAAGAAAAGCTTAGCTCTTGCCAGTAAACTGCCTACCTTCCTCCTGAATGTAGAAAACCTTAGAGCTGCTGTAGAGAGCAGGAGAAGACGGCGGGGATACTTCCTAAGTGCCAACAGGAGCCGGCAAAAGAAAAAAGAGTTCCCCGGGAGCCACGGTTGCAGAGCAGCAGCTCCGTAACACTAGAGCAGCCTCACAAAGGAAAGGACCCAGATGAAAACAAGGGGCGGAGGTCACGAGTCCAGGAACCTGGGAGGACAGGCGGTACGGCCGCAGTAGCAACGAGCCAGCAGCCAGCTGGCTGGGAAGCTCGCAGGAGCTATATTGAGCCGGGAGAGACCAGCTGAAGAGGCGTCTCAGGGAACACCAGGCACCAACCGGGACTGCAGCAAGGAGCTGAAGGGCTTGCCGGGGAAGGCAGCTCAACCCCAACTGCAAGAAGTAGACTTTTTTTTTCAGTTTCTATTGTTTAAAGGACTTGTTGTGCTGGCAGCTACACAGAATTGCAGACTCTCAAGTCAGAACAACACGTGCACTTTGTCTGATTCAAGGGGAAAGACCCCTTTCATTTCATTTGGATTCTCCAGGGAGAAAGGAGTTAGAGAGGATACTGCCCAGGAGGGCTACAGCCCAAGTTCCTGGTCGGGTAGTCTTGGTTTTTCTGACTTGGTAAGGGAGACTGGAAGGAAGACGTACCTGAATTGGACGTGGCCGTCTGATTACCTGGGGATATTTCACGAGCTCCAGGTCTTGTGCCCAGAGATACGTGAGGTCCTAGAATAAAGAACAAGAATTGAATAAATACAAGCTAATTCTGAAAAGAGCGAGACCTGCGAGTTTCAGTTTACATGTAGGACTGAATTCCCAGTGTCACTACGAGGGGCTACAAGGGAAGTTCGGAGACATAGGATTAATTGTCCCTATGTCCTGATGTTTAGTGGTGTCTAGAATTCAGTGCTCCTGACAGAAGACTTCTTACATCAAGACGTGGCAGACGAGAGTCAGGGTCACCATTTAGATCTCCCTGCATCGACCGCTGGACATTCGACCTAATCTAGAGGGCTTCGAGCAGTCGCACCTTCTTTCAATAGTTCAACAATCCTCACAGCTGCTCATGCTACATCTTCAGCGTTTGCAATCCCAGGCACTTGCTCTCATAATAATGTCCCACACTTGATGCATAGTGTGTACCAGCCACCCACTGGTCACATGAGTTCCACCTACCCAAACTACCAGATCTTCCACTTTCCTCTCTCTTCATGGGCCACCTTCCCACTATTAATCAAGAAAACACCTTGTATGCGCTCTGTATCAGCTCTACACAACATTGGCTTGTACCTACTCTCCCCCTCTATGCCACAAAACACACGACAGATACAGCACATTACACGGCTCTTGTTTCCTTGCTTAACATGAGGCTGAGACACACTTCCACCTCCATACTATCAGATACCCACCACGGACCTTCCCCTGTACAAACACCAACCTCAGACACAAGCCAGCCTCAGCTAAAGTGCTCTAAGCACCAGCTGCTCTCCTTAAACCACCTTAGTGAGACACAAATATCACAGGAACTGGTTTTTCTCTTCAGCAGACTGAAAGGCAGAGAAGGGGAGTGCACACATTCACTAAAGGAGTCAGTAACACAATTCAGAACGGAGCCAGAGCCCAGACGCTGTATCACCACCTGAGCCAGGTTCTCTATCCCAATCCCCCTGACACCCCAGTCTACCCCTCTGCTCCACCAACATATGGAGAGGACAGGGGACTGCCGGTTGGAGAGCCCAAATCCACCAAACTCTGCAAGCCCCTGCACTAGACTCCTTGCTTCCTTCACCACTACACCCCCATGCCCCCTCCCCGAGTGACCTCCTACCACACCACCACACCCCCACCACTGCCCTCCCCGCACTCCCACTCTCGAGCCCATGTCAGTAAGGAGAGGGTTTGGGGGAGGGGGGAACGGGAGCGGAGCAGCACTGGCAGCATCCTCCGTTCCTCTGCCCTGTGTGGGGAGGCAGAAAGGGGCAGCAAAGTCACCGATTGCGACAGCCTCGTGGAGATTTCCAAGTGCTCCAGCCAGGGGCCACTGCAGGCGCCATGCAATGTCCTGCGGTGGTTCCCTTTTTGAAACAGCCCCAAGCCAGCTATGCCTGGAGACATTTCAAATGTCATGTCTGCCTGCACCTTAAGACTGAGATGCACTGTGTCATGCGTGACTTGATCTGAGTGCTTTCCACCTCGTGCATGTGCTTATATTTTAGCTGTGGAATATCAAACTGATCCAGAAGATGTTCCATACTTCAGGAGCTATTCTCTCTGATAACGGGGAGGAGCATTTTAGCAGCATACAAGTTTTACGCTATGTCCACAAAATTGCCCACAGCTTACCCTGTGAGAGCACGTGTCAAAGTGCACACGTTCTAGATCAAGGATTGGTAGTCGGGGTGCCCCAGGGGACCTTTCAAGGGTGCCACAGAGGATGTCTCCAGATCACAGCTGGTAGTCATCTCTAGCAGCAGTCCTCTGGGCAGCAGGCACCAAAGAGGTGTTACTTTTAACCTGTGATGTTGGTGTGCAACAAATGGCAATGAGTTGTGATGCAAAGAAGCACCCCATTTTTGTAGCTATGGAAACGAATGACAAAAGTCTCTGTGAATAAAGACAGCATCCTTTGCAACTGCCTCCTCAGCAATCATCAAACTCAGCACTTTGCATTCAAAATGGGGCCTCAACCCTCCGCCTCAGGATGTCTCCAAATACAATTGGTTTCTGATCAAACAGGACGGTCGTGGGGGACGGCCAAATTCTGACGGCTTCTCAAAGTCTGGAACAACTTCCGATCTGGATGGGTAAAGACAGCCCCGGCGGTACTAGCTCAATTTGCCATGTGGTTGTGATGTTGAAAGAGTAATTGGTTTTCTTACCAGTTAGGCTACAAATGGACATGGTTAGTTTGGAAAGGGTTCTTCAAAAGGGAGGATAACATCTAGGATTTTGAAATGGAGGAGGTCCCGGAGTGGGCAGACAGGGTTACAACTACTCATTTTTGCCCCTGGGGCATAGAAGGGAGGGTGGGTTGTGCGTGGGGGAGACCGAGCGGTGGATGGTCTTACCCGCTCCTGGCCTGCCTGCTGCAGCCGCAGCTGCTGCCGCCACACAGCGTCCCAGGCCCTTGACTCTGCTGTGGCAAACATCTGCTGCCCTGTCTGGCTGCCTGCTTCGGGCCTCAGCTCCTGCGTGCGGCAGTGCTCGAGGCAGGATGGCAGAGGGATGCATCTCCATCCTTGTCCCTCCTCCTGAGATGTCCTGTTGAGAAGTTCAAAACCTAGTTAATTGGAAATTATTACTTCTACTGGTTTAAGGAGCCAAGGTGCTTAGGTGCTAAGCACATCTACACCTTTCAAAATAAAACCAAAATAAATCAGAGAGAAAAAAAGAGGAATGAATTCAAAATGCAATTGTTCCATTTTTTTGCACGCATAAAGCGTGGCCCGATGAGCGTCCCAATGAGCGTGCACAAACTGCGGAAAGGGGAAGCATTGCTCCCCCTTTCATGCAGTTTGTGGCAGTTCAAACCCATGTCAGGCCCCACAGACCACACGTGGTGCACATGCACTCATTTGCCATGCTGCACGTTTACAGCGTGGTGCCGAAGTTTGACGCTGGGAGATCCTGGTGTCAAAAAAGAAAAGAAACAAAAGTGGCACGGTCCACGTGGCAACAGTGTGTGCTGCCAGAAACACAGCCTGGCTGGGCAGAGCTCTGCTGAATGCATGTATTACTAAAAGCAAAATGCAAAAACATTGCTATTATTTCAGTGAGTCACTATGAGCTCCTATACGTGTGCAGGGAGCCTGCTTTATCCTTTATCCTTACTTTAAGTTCACAAGCATGCCATCATGGAGACATGGACCATGAGCACCCTGGCACAGAGCCATACCTCTTCACAAAAAAAGGAAGCATGAAGGCAAGAAGAAAAGTGTTATGATATTAAGTAGGAAGTTTTAGGAGTCCGTTTGCATCAACTCATTTAGAAACTGGAAATTGAAATCCAGGAGAAGCCGACAGAGTGGGTCCAGCCCCTGCACCAGGCAGGACAAGACACCGGGGCTCAAGCCACCGCGGCAAGGTGACCGTCCCGTCTGCTCCTGAAGATTTCCAGGGGAGGTGACTGCACCCCGCAGGGTCACAGTCAGGGCGGCCAGGATCTGGAACCAGCTGCCAAGGGGAGCGGTGCTGGCTCCTACCTCGGGGGTCTTTCCAAGGAGCCTGGATAACAACTAGCTGGGTCAGATGAGCTTCAGCTTACCAGGGCTCATATGAGCCCAGTATTCATTCCTGCCCAGGGCAGGGGGTCGGACTCGATCTGCTCGGGGCCTTTCCCACCCTGCATCTATGAACCACCACTGCGGGGAGTTTATTCCAGTCTGGACACCCAATTAAATGCATAGAAATACATTTTTAAAATAGATTAAAGCAGGAAACTTGTAAGAGAAACAGTGCATCGATGGGACTACTAAGGCATTAAAGGAGAAGAAGACCCCAAAGAAGACCCTTCAAGGCTATCATCCAACACAAAACACTTTAATAATCAGGGTTTGGTTATGTAAATCCCCCAGAGTCAATGGACGGCAACCAATGAGACTGGAAGCAGAATTTCGGGGTAGGTTCAATTACCAAAAAAGCCAACAGAAAACCTGGTATTGCTGTGTTGAGCCCTCGGCCCTTTTCCTCAGCGCTCAACCAGGGCAAAGTTAGCAGCAATAGCATCTTCTCCTTCCCTAGAGTAAAGAGGGGAATGGAAGTGAAGTAAGGCGTCGTTGCGTGTCTGCGGGCCTCGGGGCTCGGTCTTTCTGCACGAGCTCTCTCCGAATCCTGCGTGGAGTATATTGCCTTTTCTGGCCCTGCTCCAGCGCTCACTGCACCGCTATGCGCAGAGACCTGGCTGGGCCGTCTCCTTTCTAGCGCAGCTCCCTGCCCTTCCCCTGCCCTCCCCTCAGCACTGCATTCTTCAATTCACACCTGAATCTCTCAAATTAGGCAAGGCAAAAAGAGTATGTGACAGTGAGAATCGGCATCTCTATTTGATTTACCTTCCTCTCTTTCCAAAGGATCCCATATTTTTCTCCCGGGATAAAAGACTGTCCAGTCTTCTGTAGCTGTATGAAAGAAATATTGAAGAGCAAGTTGAAACCACAACCAGTCATTCCCAGTTACTTGATGTCTGGAGCGAGGGACAGCATCATGGCCGGGGGGCAGGGTACTGCAGTTTGGGGTGAGGGGCACTGGCAGGCTGGGGTCAGTGGGTTGGGGGTGAGGGGCAGCAGCAGGGTTGGCGGGGGCTCTGGCTCGGCACTGAGGGGCAACAGCATGGGCAGGGACAGGGCACTGGCATGTCTCTGCCCCCCACTGTCATATCCCCCGTCCCCCCTCCGCCATGTGACAGGTGTCCTGCATTTTGGACCTGGAAATATGGAAACCCTAAAGCAACCATCCGCATCCTCACTGCCTGCTCCGCTGCACCCCTCACCTTGCCTGCCCAGCCAAATAGCATCGCTCCAAGCACTCCCCCCGCCTCCCCATGTCAGGCCAGCACACCTCATCTTCAGCCCTTGGCTTGTACTGAAGCGGACTGAAGTCATGTTTAGGAAAGAAACGAAAGCATAAAAGTGACAATTCCCCCAGCCACAAGTCACCCACCCCTACGACCCCCCAAGTGTGGGTGCAAACACCCCCTCGTTTGCCCACACTTACCCTTGCGGTCAGGGTGACACCAAGGACACAGGTGTGACCTGACTCCAAGCAGTGTTGGCTCGGGAGCAGTCCAACTGCTGTGCGCGTCTCCAGGAGCCGCACGGCGACGAGCCGGTTCTAGAAGGGGCCATTGTGATGCGCGTCACCTTCTCCGGGTCTCCCCGCGTGCACGTCTCGGCCGTGTCCGGCCGCACCGCTGCATCAGCCTCCAGGTGTGAGACAGGGCTGGGCTTGCACACGGCCTGATGGTGCTCACAACGAGGGACTTCGCACAGGACTGGCCCCTGCCAGGGTTTCCCTCCGGGACACTGTGACAGCGGATGAGGAAAGGGACTCCAACACCAGGTCCTAATGAACACCATTTCTTGTCTGTGCACAAGAACAGACGGCCCAGGTCTGTCTCACACGTGCTCCCTGCGGTGACTCTAACCTCTATTTCTGGAGGCCGGGGGCTCCCGCTGCTCCGAGCTCTGCACTGGGGAATACACTGTATTACTTGCCGCCTACTGTCGGCCCTTTGACCGTGTGGGTCCTCCCAGTGTCTCAGCGTTGCACCGCTTTCATGGGCAACTTCCCCCAGTTTCGCTTCAAGCCCTTACCCTTTTGGAGGGCGAACTGTTTAACCAGATCCGTGCCCTGGATCTCCCTCTTCTGCCTTTGGTCAAACAGCCCTTGCACCAGAGCTGCGGCTGAAGAGGCTCTTTCATGGATATCATGTGCTTACTGCACCTCGAGGTAGTGCTCCTTCTCTGCCATCCTCATTTTACCTTTCCTGCCTGCTTCCTTAACCATAACCGCGCTATCTCTTTCGTTTTCGATGAACGGACTGGAAGACGGACGGATCTTGGTTGAACGACTGTGTCATATTGAATGAAATAGTTTGAATGTTTGTAAAGGTTGCCCATTAGCCAGTTTCAGGAAGAAGATAAGATTTATCTCCTTATCTAGTTCTTTGTTTTGGGACTACGTGCAAAAGATCCTGACTTCGCTTAAAGTCTTAATTTAAATTTCATCTTTTAGAAATCTTTTACAAAGAGAGCAAATATCCTGAATTCTAAGAGATCAAACCCTGGGGCCTTTTGACCAGGTTGGTAAGAAAAGGGGATTTGCAGTGATATGGAAGTTTCCCAAAGGTAATTTAAAATGCTCAACGAAGGTAAAAGAATCTGTTGAGTAAGATCCGAGCCCAAATTTGGGAGCAGTGATATATTGAGTAGGAGGAGCCCACTGATGGCAGCTCGCTCAATAAAAACCGTAACTTACTGTCCCAAGTTGGAGGTGACTATACTTGTAGAACAACGAAGGAAAAATCGCAAGTATAGCCCGGTCCAGACTGATCACCTGAACCACCCTCTCCGTGAACACGAATCTCTTAGTTCACACTGAAGCCGCGGAGCACCTGAAAGGGACTGAAGGAAGGGGACTTAGTCCTATCACTGTTGAAGCCAGCCTATTGAATTGTATTGCGGAGCCCATTTCATTGAACTGTACTACTGAGGCCAACCCATTGAATCGTACTACTGAGGAATGAAACCATATTTTGGTATTTGGCTTCTCGGAATTCTAGGATTGTAAGTATAATATGAAAAATAATAGTATTGATTCAAATTTAACTTTTAGTTACAATTGTAGTTGTTTTTGTAACACTAATTCTTATAGTATTGTTTGGGAAGGAAGTGCATTCGGAGCATTGTTTCTGATATATGTAATTATTGTGTTTTTAATGTTTGTGGTGTTTCTTCAAGCTAAGCAGTGTTATATACGTAGCAAAGAGTTTTAAAATAAAATTGTGTTGTATAAATTAAGTGTGTAATCATTGTGAAATCGTGCAATCAGTTAACTACTCCCCCAGCCAGTGCATCAAAACGAATCAGTAAATTGTGTGGGATTTTCTCTATTCCATAACCCACTAGAGACATGGCGTCATGAACAGGATGTGCTGGTTGCCCATTTCAAAATGGGATGAATGTGTTGCAGCATTGCACATTCCGCAATGATAATGAGGGAACTTGGAAGGTAAATATAAGGGATCTTAATAATGAGGATGAAACAATCACGTATAGTTTTATGTTTACACAAGAAAGTTTAAGATGCTGTCTGGGAGGAATTCAGAAATCATATGGTCCACTAGATTGGAGTTTAGAAAATAAAGAAGTAAAGCCAGAAGTAAAGGTGTGTAGGAAGAAAGAAAGTAGAAAAGAAGAGGGAGGTTTTCGAGAGATAATGCGAAAGGTGTTAGGGAAAGGAGTTTACGATCAGTTAAAATTGCCACTAGCAAGGGAGGTAACGTGTTTAAAAGCAGGAGAGATACTAAGAGAGTTAGAAGTAAGTTGCAAACAAGCAGCAGGAGGTCCTTTGAAAAAACCTAATTACCCGTCCCTCTTAGGAGAGGCAGCTTGGGGAATCATTCACTTATTGCATGAGGTAGAAAATTTAGCAGCCAAGAATAATGTTTTAAAATTGGTTATGAACCAGAGCAAAGTGAATGAAACAGAGGAGCATGGAGAGAAACCAAGTAAAATATCTGTGCAACCTACTGCACCCTCTCCAATTACTCCATCCACTCCACCCCCATATGCAGAAGTTACAGTAGAATTGGAAGAATTAAAAGCTGACTATGAGGTAGGAGAAGTAGCTAAAGGTAGAGCAGAGCCAATACTGGAGCCATGTCCTATAGTAACTCCTAGTTGGAAACAACAAGGCACAAATCCTGCAATTAGGCAGAATATCTATAGAGAAAGGAACAGGGAGGAAATAGAGGATTTGGCTAGGACAACAGCACGACGTACTAATGAAAATTGCTGTGTGTGGGTAGGAAGGATTATAGAGGAAGAAAACGGAATAGGGACCCTATTAAGTTCAGAGGAGGCCCTTCCACTAATAAGAAATTTGGGATGGAGTAAGGGGGCAATTCTCACAAATACCATGAATATAATCCCGGGAGGCATGTATCCCATAACTTTAGCTGGATTAATTGCCACTGGGGTGAAAAATCATTTGGGAGCTCTAAGCTTTCCCCAAAATTTAGAAGGGGGCATGAATAACATCAGGTACATAATATGGGGAATTAGTTTTGCCCATTGGACAGCACCCCCAAACACCCTGTCGGCAGTACAACAGAGATTAAGGAATGATTGTTTGTTTATCAGCACTCCTGAACAAGTAATTTGCAACAGGATGTCGTTAGAGGTAGCAGCAAATGTTCTGAAAACTCCAGGAGTAAAAGCCTGGCTACTGCCGCTGGCGGGGCAGACACCCTGGGAAGTAGCTGATCAAATAGGAACCATAGTGCAGGAGGAAGAAATGAAGAAAAAGCCCAAAGTATATGTAACAGGAAAGGGTCCAAACAAACCTACCCCAACCAAAGAGGATAAGGCTATGTTTGGATTCTTGCTAAGTAAAGGGTTTGAAAGGGAAGAATTAAGAAAGAATACGCTGAAGGAAAACAAGCAGTTAGCCATAAACCATGGATGGAAACCTTGGAAAGATTGGACTGCTGAGAAACAAAGCAACCCAAAAAACGGGTCACGGGGGGAGAGCCAGTAAAATTCTGTCCCTCCCCCGAGACAGCTGAAATGATGCCAGAACAACAAGAATTGAATGGAGAGTCTCGCCCTTATGTAACCTTAGAAAGCGTGAATCCCAAAGATTTAAGATTAGAGAGAGCAACTTTCCTAATGGATACAGGGGCACAAGTTAGTATGATCAGGAAGGCAGACTCACATTTACTTATTCCAAAAAATAAAGAAATTACCATTGTGGGAGTGAATGGGAAATATACTAAACATCCAGTTGAAACTATAATCCTAACAGGGGGAAAAGAAATAGAAGTATTAATTGGCTCAAAGAATATATTAGGCATGAATAGCATAAGGCATGATCCTTATCTAAAAGAATCATTAAAGGAGATGTTGCCAATTGAAGTCTCAGAGGAGGAACTCCACAAGCCTAAATTAAAGAGTAAAATTTCACCCATGCCAAAAAAGGTGCGTGCTTACCAAATTAAGGACTCATTATCAGGCCCAACTCAAGTATTAATAAAAGAGCTAATAGATGAAGGAGCCATAGAATTAACCACCCCAGGCAAATATGTTAGTCCTGCATGGACTATAGACAAGGGCCATGGGAAAGTCAGATTAGTAGTAGATTATCGAGAAGTAAATTTAAGAATAGAGGATGTGAGTATTATGCAAAATCACACTGCACAAGAAATATTGTATTCCATTAGAAATTTAAAAGAACACCCATGGGGAGCAAGTATTGATTTGAAGAATATGTTTTTCTCAATCCTCATAAATGACAAAGAAGGTTTGTTAAACATGAACCTTAATGGAAACACATGCCGATGGAAGGTATGTCCACAGGGGTATAAAAATTCACCAGCTATAGCTGATAGTTGTATAGGTAAAACCCTTATCAAATTTCAGGCAAACACAAATTATATAGCTGAAGGAATAAAGATCTGGCAATATGTAGATGATATACTAATAACTGGACCCACTGAGAAACAGGTTAATGAAACTCTAAAGCTGTTAATTAAACATTTAACTCAGGAAGGTTGGAAGGTAAATTCAGATAAAACAAAATGTGCAGCTACAAGTTTCACCTTCTTGGGGAGAAAAATGAATGAAAAGGAAATAACCCCAGAAGATAAATGGGTAACAGCTTTAAAGAAAGCAATAGAAAAACCTCCAAAGACTGTAACTGAAATGCAAGCAGTATTGGGAATTATTAATTGGTTAAGAGACTGGATTGAAAATGCCACAGTACAAAGCAAGCTAATCAGGGCAGCAATTAAAAGTAAGCACTCGTCAGCAGCAGCTCAAGGCCAAGTAGAAAGAATAGTAGCAGATTTAAGTTCAAAACAATTAACTTTACATCGAATACATAATCAGTTACCAGTGGAATTATACATCAGGACAGGTATAGATTGGCTAAGTGGAAAGGCAGTCCAAGGAAGTAACGTGATAGACTTATGGAGTCTCACACTTAAAGGATCTGAAGCTAGGTATGGAACTTCAGGTAAAGTATTACTTGGGTTACACCACTGCTATAAAAGGTACAGCCGAGAGTTAACAGAGAATGCAACGATCCACCATCCTGCAGGGGGAGAGCTTGGAAATCTTAATGCTCCGCCTGTTGATTTTGAAGGAAATCAGAACACTTGGGTAAAGTTACCTCTAGCCTGATGCAAAACTGGGGAAAGAATTGGCAAGGGCGAAGAATCCCAAATGACAGCCAACAAATAATGCCACAATGGACACATGATGGAGGCATGTTTATGGAAGGATGGGGATTCAGTGATGGTTCAACCAAAAATGGGGATAAATTTGGTTGGAAGTGTACCAAGTGTCAGGTAACTCACCTAACCAATAACATTAATAATTGCAATGCCCAATTATTAGAATTGAAGGGGATGCAAGCATTAATACAACATTGTATGTTGAATCATGGTTCAGACATCTGGGAGCTGGTAACAGATAGTAAGTACATTTGGCAAGTGCTAACAAAGGGAGCTAAGCCAGTAGTACATTTAGACATTTGGGAAAATATCTTGAAGGTGTTAACTACACATAGAATCCCAACATTTGTTACCCACACCAAAAGTCATACAAGAAATACTAACCAACATCATGCAGCTTTGGATAAAGAAGTACAACATTTTAGCATAGAAAAGAACCAAGAAGCTGAATTAGAACCATACCTTACGTGGTTACATGAATACAGTGGGCATTGGAACAAGTACGGGAAAACCGAATTTTAGAAGTTAATGGATGGGGGCCAATAAATGCCTATAATCTAAGGAAAAGAATTAGACAACAGTGTGAAGTATGTAACCAGTTCAAAATTTCACCCAAAAATCAGTATGCGTATAATTATCTTAAAAGTGACTATTTCAACCCAGGTGAAACATGGCAAGTGGATCTAATGGGGCCTTTAACAGATGCAAAAAGGTTCCCAAGTGGACTGGTAGTAGTGGATATGGGAACAAGAATGATTAATTGTGTTCCACTAAAACATACCACAGCTAATGATGTTGTAAAAGCATTAGAAAAAATTGGTGGTTCATGGAAGATTCCAAAACAAATTGCTACAGATGGTGGTCTGCCATTTCAAAGTAAAGGATTTATTGAATGGTGCCGAAATAACAATATAGAACACCATGTGCACACTCCTTATCATCCACAATCTAATGGGGTTGTGGAGAGACACTGGTATTTTGAAGACACAATTGAAAACAAATTTAAAATCAATTTCTTTTAAAAACTGGGATGCAGTATTGCATGTAACCTTAATTCAGTGCAATAATGATAAGACCATGTGGTTGAAACACGAAAAGAAAGAGTTTCCAGTGTGGACATATAAGTACAAAAAAGGTGATGAAGTGTGGATACACCTACCCAAAGAAGAAAAAGTAACAAAAGGTGGAATTGATCAATTGGGGAAACGTCCCAACACTTATTTTTGTTTAACTGAGGAAAATCAAACAATATTAGTACACCAAAGTTGGCTAACCTCACGAAGCTAGGCCTCACAAGGACCTAAGCAATCATTTCATTTTGTTACAGGTGTCAAGGATTGAAGTGGCAACAGTGGGAGATCAAGGATGAAAATGATCCCAGAGATGAAAACTGGATGTGGCTAACCAATGCAACATTATGCAGACCAGTGCATAGACCACCCAACGTGATTCTGGGATATAATGCTGATGTATGGAATCTCACAATACCAGGTTATTCCCTTAAATGTCATATTCCTTGGGAAGGACCATGGAACCCCTCCAAATTATTAAATCCTCGTGATATAATTAATGGACCATATCCATATGGCATTAAATTAACAGAAGCAGGGATAAATGAAACTGAGTACTATCCAACACCATGGGGTTTTGTGAGAACACACCCAAAAAAAGGTGTATTTGGGGTAAAATTAACTATTATACCAGTAGGGTTATTTGAAAATGCTACAGTAGACCCCTATGGTATCATCCAATGTAAGTGGAATAAACTTTTCTGGAAACCTAACACTGTCCAGAACAGTGGCAGGCTTACCACTAGCACTCGGTGTCGGACTATAGTACATACTAGAAAAGGGATATTAACTTATCTCTTAATTATAAGGGATCCACCGCACCAAGAACAAAGCACAATAGCCTGGCATTTAAAATCTCCTGAATATTCCCGCACTGCCATGCGCATTACATATAACATTAACTGCATGCAACCACAAAGAAAGCGCAGGTCAGTCTGGACAGACTGGGCACAGCAAAATCAAGATAAAGAATGGGAAGAAACAGTAAAACCTGAATTCATGTCACTTTTGGGATTTGCCACTACACATGTGACCATTACAAAAAACATTACACAAAGAATGCAAAATTTCTTAACATTAACTGAACAAAAAGAAAGTATCACTAATTCGAATATGAGGAAAATCCAAGCTAGATTACAGTTCATCACCTGTACACAATTTCATGAATCCAGCACCTTTGAACAACTTATTGTAACAAATTTAAAGAAAAAATTCACAGATGCTGGACATACACCTTATGTAGAATGTCATAGTTAAATAGCATAATTATTTAGTCACGAAAATCAGGGAAGTGTACAATGGCTTTGTTCAGTGAACCCACTAATGGGTTGGACAGTACGTACCCGCATTGGAGGAAAACATACAGGTACATTACCCACCGTGCGGTGTACCAAGCATAATTGCACACAAGTAAACACCAACCAAGTAAAATTAAATGATAAATGTTCTGAATTGGAAGCATGGAATCAAACCCATATTGTGCAATGTGCTGATTGCAAATGTAAAATCTACACTAAAACTGTTCAAGTAAACATATTAAACTATGATTATGCTTTTGACTTAACCCCCCAAGATGAAGCAACGCAGTATTATGAAATAGCAGAAATGGGATATGATATTCCTCAACTCCAGCCCTGTAAGCAAGAGGGTCAGTTCTGGAGAGATACAGGGGAAATAATGGAAATAAAATATAATATCCCTCAAGACTCACCCTGTGAGCCTGGAGCTCAGTTATGGAGAGACACATTTGCAAGGAAATGTGTGTGCATAATAGAGCCAAAAATTAATAATCTACACTCCAGTATGGAAGTAGTACTTTGGTCCAAAACAGGTATCCCATGGATCGCTGCAGATCATTGGAGCATGACTGAGGAGAATAAGGTGCATTCCCAACTATCTGCGTGGGACATTGACTTGCAGGAATTAAATTTAACTCATATATCGTTTAACTTGGAAACTGGACAATTAGTGATGTTGTCAAAGGACTATGGAGAACACATTACTTACCTGAAATTACTCAACGCCAGCAAGATCCTCAATGCACCATCTGCTTCGGTGTTAGAAGGACTAGCCACGATTGGAAATGCAGTGGGGAATGGTGTTAAATCTACTATACATGATATAGGATCGATAGGACAACAACTATGGAACACTATAAAGACTGTCTTTTCGGGAAAATGGGTGATATATGTTATAATAAGCATCATAGGATTGTTTGGGTTAATCATTTTCGGAAAATTAATTTTGTGTATGTTGTCATGGAATCATCATAATAAGTTTGTAAGGCTTAGTAATGAAATAGAATTGTAATCAAACTGCCTAATGGGCACGGGGGGATGTCAAATTGAATGAAATAGTTTGAATGTTTGTAAAGGTTGCCCATTAGCCAGTTTCAGGAAGAAGGTAAGATTTATCTCCTTATCTAGTTCTTTGTTTTGGGACTACGTGCAAAAGGTCCTGACTTTGCTTAAAGTCTTAATTTAAATTTCATCTTTTAGAAATCTTTTACAAAGAGAGCAAATATCCTGAATTCCAAGAGATCAAACCCTGAGGCCTTTTGACCGGGGTGGTAAGAAAAGGGCATTTGCAGTGATATGGAAGTTTCCCAAAGGTAATTTAAAATGCTCAACGAAGGTAAAAGAATCTGTTGAGTAAGATCCGAGCCCAAATTTGGGAGCAGTGATATATTGAGTAGGAGGAGCCCACTGACGGCAGCTCGCTCAATAAAAATGGTAACTTACTGTCCCAATTTGGAGGTGACTATACTTGTAGAACAACGAAGGAAAAATCGCAAGTATAGCCCAGGTCAGACTGATCACCTGAACTACCCTCTCCGTGAACACGAATCTCTTAGTTCACACTGAAGCCGCAGAGCACCTGAAAGGGACTGAAGGAAGGGGACTTAGTCCTATCACTGCTGAAGCCAGGCTATTGAATTGTATTGCTGAGCCCATTTCATTGAACCGTACTACTGAGGCCAACCCATTAAATTGTACTACTGAGGAATGAAACCATATTTTGGTATTTGGCTTCTCGGAATTCTAGGATTGTAAGTATATTATGAAAAATAATAGTATTGATTCAAATTTAACTTTTAGTTACAATTGTAGTTGTTTTTGTAACACTAATTCTTATAGTATTGTTTGGGAAGGAAGTGCATTCGGAGCATTGTTTCTGATATATGTAATTATTGTGTTTTTAATGTTTGTGGTGTTTCTTAAAGCGAAGCAGTGTTATATACGTAGCAAAGAGTTTTAAAATAAAATTGTGTTGTATAAATTAAGTGTGTAATCATTGTGAAATCGTGCAATCAGTTAACTACTCCCCCAGCCAGTGCATCAAAACGAATCAGTAAATTGTGTGGGATTTTCTCTATTCCATAACCCACGAGAGACATCCTGGAATGCCTCCCTAACACCAGCAGGATAATGTCTCCCTGACACTTGTAAGATAGCAAGAAGTTCAGAAAAAGGTCTCATTATAATGCTAAAAATCACACCCCTGGGCAGAGCAAAAGTATGTTAATGAAACATATATGTATGTAAATGAAATACATGGCTAAACCATAGGTATAGAGACATGCTCAGTAGAGAACGTCTTATGTCAGTGGCTTGTAACCAATCACTGAGCGATACACTTGCAAACATATGTATAAAAGGTACCCAAAGGTAGAAACCGGTGGTGCTTGCTTTGCAAAAGATTGCCAAGCACCCCTCTCTGCGCTGACTTGAAACAATAAAGATTAAGTTGGATCCTCCACCCCTGTGTGTTTATTGGCAAAAGCGCACCGGGCACGAACTCACACTGTCCTTTGGAGACAACACTGGCAGCGCCCAAGATCCCCCCAAACACCCCGAGATCGCTGCCACCCTGCTCTTACCGCCCCCACCAGCACCTCCCCGCCCCCGGGCACACGGGCTCTGCCCAGGGCAGGACCTGACCTGCGACTAAAGCAAGAGAGAGGAAGAAAAGCAAAGCCCCGCACGAGAGGAGCCGGACCCCTGTCGCGGGACCCCCAGCCCGAGGCTGCCCCATCGGCCCCTGCCTGGCCCGGGGGGCGGGGGGCGGGATGCAGACTTGGGCGTGCACGGGGAGCAGGGGGCGTTTGCACCGGTAGCGGGGGGGGGGGGGTGTCGTTGCAGCACCCCTTCCCGCCGGAGTGCCCGGGCCCGGGGAGGGCTGGGGCTGCAGCCCTGCTACCCCCACCCCCACCCCTATGGGGCCGAGCTGGGGCCGGCTCCCCTCTGCTCTTCCCGGGACCCCCGGGGGCTCCGGACCTTCCCCCCGCCGCCAGCCCAGCCTGCCCCATGGCCGGGCGGGATCGTGTGCGTATGTGTGTGTTTGTGTTTGCAAGCACAAGTGTGAGCTTGCATGTGCCTGTGCGTGCATGCGTTTGTGCTTGCATGTCCTTGTCTGTCCATGCATGTGTTTGTGCATGCACACACGAGTGTGTGCTTGCATGTGTCTGTCTGCATTCGCGTGTATGCATCTGTCTGCGTACATGCGTGTACATGTCTCCATGCATGCATGTGTGCAGGCACATGTCTCCATGCATGCACGTGTGTGTGCAGGTGTGTCTCTGTGCATGCATGTATGTGCATGCATGTGTCCAGGTGCACATGTGCATGTTTGCATGCACACACGTGCATGTGTCTGTGCATGCATGCATCTGCATGCATTAGTTTGTGCTTATGTGTGTCTGCTTGCATACATCTGTGTGAATGCATACGCGAGCATGTGTGCATGTGTTTGTGCATGCACATGTGTGCCTGCATGTGCCTGTGTGCCTACATTTATGTGCGTGCATGCCTGCATGCACATGTGCATGCCTGCATGCATACGCATGCATGTGTCTGTGTGCATTCGTGTGTGTGCATGTGTGTGTGCATGTGCACCTGTGCATGCTTATGTGTGCATGCACAAGTCTGCATGCATGAGTGTGCTTGTAGGTTTCTGTATGCATGTGTGTGCATGTGTATGTATCTATGTGCGTGCATGTGTCTGCGCACATCTGTGTGCATGTTTGTGCATGCGTGTGTTCTTGCATGTCTGTGTGTATATGCATGTCTGTGTGCATGTATCTGTGTGCATGTGTGTGTTCCTGCATGTGCCTGTGCGTGCATGTGTGTATGTGTATGTCTGTGTCAATTCATATGTACCTCTGTGTGCCTGTTCATGAGTCTGCATGTGTACATATCTGTGTTCATGTGTGTGCCTGCATGCATGTGTGCATGCATATGTGCATGTGTGTGCATGTGTGTATGTGTGTGCACGTGTGTTTGTGCGTGTGCTCCTCTCTGCATGTGTACATGCCTGTCTGTGCATGTGTGTCTGTGTTCATAGCAGGGAGAGTGTATTTGTGTCTGCGTGTCCATGTGCAGAGAGTGAGTGTGTAGAGTGCATGCCTGCCTGCATGTGTGCATGTGTCTATCCACGTGTGTGCGTGTGCATGCATCTGTGTTCATGGCATGGAGAGCGTGTTAATGTGTCCATGTGCAGAGCGAGTGAATAGAGTGCACACCCATCTCTGTCTCTGTGTGCATGTGTCTGTGCGTGCGTGTGCCTGCATGTATGTGTGTGTGTTCATGGCAGGGAGAATATGCTTGTGCCTGCGTGCCCATCCCCATGCCTCAGCCCAGTCTGTCTGACCACTGCAATCTCAGGGGTGTCCCTCCTGCCAGTACTGTGAAGCCCCACTCCTACCCCTTCAGAATAAAACCCACCACGAGCCACTTTTCCTTTATTATATTTTAATATAATCTTCTTGGGTGGAAGCAAAACAAGGCTCAAGCCATTCTCCAGACTGGGGGCAGAGAACCCAGCAATGGGACAAGGACAGCCCTCACTCCTGCCTAAAACAGACCGTTCCAGTACAACCCCCTCCCTCCCATTCATATAAATTAAGTCTCTCTCTCCTGGGAAAGCAGCAGGTGTAGAAGAACAGCTCTAAAAATATAACATGTCTTGCATTAGGCCCCCAAAACACATCTTCAAAGTTCAACCACAACCATGCCTGCGGCCCTGCCCCCTCTACACGGAGGCCTTTGGGTGTGGGGGCACGTGAAGCTGTGCAGGCAGGTCTCTGAGAGGGGATGGGCAGGTCCTCGAGGAGCCTCCCCACAGCAAGGTCACTCCCGGGGCCAGTTAATGCTGACCTGGCCTGAGGCCTCCAGCACCTCCTGCTTGCAGTCAAAGGCGCCGTTGATGTGGCTGATGGACTGCTCCTCCACCACCCAGAGCTGGCAGCTGGTCTGCGTGATCAGCCGTGCATCATGGCTCACGTTGATCACCGCTGTGAAGAGGAGACAGGAGGCAAAGCATGAGCGGGGTGGGAGGCAAAGCAGAGGCCATTTCCATACTTAAGGAGAATGGAAAGACCCCACGTTTTCCCCATCAGCCACTGCCAGGACAGGGCTGGGCAGTGAAGGGCACGACTGGGACCCAACGGGGACCCTGGCAGGAGGGCACTGCTTGTAGTATACAAACCCTCCCGTGGGACCCACGGGCCCACCCCCAGCCAAGTAACCCTTCTGCTTCCCTGCAGCCCCTTGACGGGAACCCCATCCATGCCAGCTGGAATCTGACCAATGCACCTGTTACTACCTTCCTCTGCCTGACAGATGGGACCCATGAGGCCACCCCAGCCCAGTATCGCCATCCACCCTTCAATCCGATCCATGGGCCCAGTATTCCCCCAACCCCGGCCTCCTCTGACCAGGGCAGTGGACACCTCCCACCGCGCTGCTTCCACTCACCTCCATGTACGTGCTGACAGCATCACCCAAGGGATCGATTGACTCAATGCACAGATGATTTGTGGGTTCATTCTGGGGAAGTGACAGATCCCCAAAAGAAGCCAGGAGTCCTGAGCCACAGAGCCTTCCTCCCACCCCTTCCCTCCTTCCCTCAGCTAGAAACAGGACCCAGGAGTCCTCCCAAACCATGCCCCTCACTATGGCATGCTGGACAGCACTCCTTTCGAAGAGCCAGAGCAGGGCACAACCTGCAAGTCCTGGTCCTCACGCCTGCTCTGCTCTAACGCGCTTCCTTCCCAGAGCAGCGAACCCGACACAGCCCCGTTCCCATCCCCTGGGTCCATCAGGCTCCCTGCAGGTCAGCTCAGCAAACATCACACGGGCTGTCTGCCCCCCGGGTAGGAAAGAAAAGGGCCCTGAGATAAGTGGGGTGAAAGGAGCGTCCAATCCCTCCTCCTTCCCCAAAATGCCAGGATCCAACTTCCCACCCACCTCCCTCCACTAACAGCAGCTCAAGGTCCTGTGCTCCCACCCAGGGCAAGGGCAATGCGCTCCCAACCAGGGCAAGTCTCCGCTCCCCGCCCCAGCTCTCCCCTGCATGGCCAGACCCACGGCGCTCCCAGGGCCACAGCTCCAGCCTCTCCCTGACTTCTTCCTCAGTGGCCAGCCCTCACTCCTGCATTCCCAGCCTGTCTCCCCTTTGCCTCAGCCCTCACATCCTGATCAGCCCCCTGCACCCTCAGGCCCTAGCTCCTCCATACTCACCCTCTCCCCCCTGCCTGGAAGCCCCAGCCCCACACCTGACAGCCTGCAGATCTGCATGGTGAGGGCATGGCTCTCAAGGCTGAAGCGCCCCAGGCACTTGTGAGCATCCTGGTAGGGCAGGTGGATTTGTTTCGGCCATGTTTTCCTCCAAATCGGATTTGGTGATCTGGTGCAGAATGACACTAATTCTACAAGGCCGTGAAGTAATGAATCGTGAAGCATTTCATTTTGAGCAAGATAACGGAGAATACCAAACAGCGGTGGTTCCCCTACTGTAATGCACTTCTTTGATAGTAAAAGGTCTCTCTCTGAAGTACTCTATTGCTCATGTATGATAGTGGATTTACATGATTCTGCTTATACAAGTTTAACTTATTACACGTTTATAGCTATACAGTGTCAAAAAAATCCTTAGCCTTATCGTAGAATAGGGTAAGTCCTACCTGGATCTTGTCCATCATCAGGTATGAAAGGCCAGCTCCTTCCTCCTCTTCACTCTCCCCAAATCTGAACCTCCATCATTTTCATCTTCGTCTTCTTTGTACTCTCCTGGTGGACCAGCTTCGTCTTCATCTGCTTCATCCTCCTCATCCCCTTCTGAAAGGCAGGTAAATTAATTCCTTACAGCTTTGCTTAAACCTCAAAGGCTTGTTTGTAAACTCATCTTAAATGAGCTTCTGAAATCTGACTCAATTCAACTACAAAACCTTCTCCAGAAATCTTTAAAAAAAGACAGGACTAGAAGTAACATCGCACTTTTTCCTCTTTCTATAGGAAGAGAAAACACAGAACTGAATGTGCCACAGCATCGAATATGAGATGATGGGTACGAAAAAAAAAAGCTTTTGGTACCAGCAATAAAATAACTGCTTTTATAAAGTTATATCTCAGTGTAAAGATGTGTGCTCACATTTTCCTAAGCGCAGCTCTCCTTTAACCGTGCACAGCATCCATGACTACTCTCTTTGCAAGTGCATTGCCCCCCACCCCGCATTACCCAATAGGAGCAGTATGTGATACTGCCCTTCACCTGACACACGGAGCTGATTTGTGCTCCAGCACTTCCACAGTCACTTTAGTCTCAATTTTGTATTTAGATCCTGACTGAATGGCATAACTAATGACTGCATGTTTAGAGACATCACCCTCTTCATCTTCATCTTCTGAGTTGGGGGCCTCATTACCTTCCTGATCAAATCAATCTAGGTAGGTGATCTCCTGAACAGCTCAAAAATCCTTTCCCTGTAATTCTTCAGGTTTGTGATGGCACAGCTGAAGAAGTCCAGGTCTTCAAGTTTTTAAGATTTTGCTAAAAATGAATTAAAATTGCTCATGGAGATGAAATAACTACTTGGTACGTCCAAGTATTGCGCTCCTGCCTCCTAAATGTCACTGACTTTGCTGGCTACCTCCCACCACCTCTTCTCCGTTGCTGTTTCCCATTGTACAGAGCTCATGTAAGAAGTCTTCGTGCTGACAGTCAACATCCCTTCCCCAGTAGATCAGACACTCTCTCTACGCTCCCTTTGAAACAGGTTTGACCCACTTTCCATCCCATTGAAATGTGTGTCTTTGCTGCTGGATGCCCCAAAAGTACATGTGTCTTCAGAAATACGATCCTATAATCACCCAGGGACATGCAAAGCTCTCCCATTCCCTGAGGTCGGCACAGCCAACTGTCCCAGCGCCGATCCTGCCATGCCTGGTGCACAGACAGCTTTCCATGGCCTGAATGGGGCAGCTGTGGATGTGACGATAGAGGTAATCCTGCTTAGAGGAGATCTGGGTTCTGCAGTCCATTGTAGTCACGAGTCGGCCTGTGTGAGTAGGAAGCTTCGGAGCCGCCTCGGAGACCCGGCCATAGAGTATAATGGGGAATCAATGAAATATCGACAGCTTTGTTGTTTTTTGTCTGATTTGGGTGAAACTTGCAGGGGTGGTAGCCCCTGTTGAGAGCATGAAGCCTGCCACGTTTCAAGAAGATCGGTGCAGGGGCTCGGGGGAACTGCACCCCACATTCTTGAAAGCAAAACTCACGTCATGTGTATGTGTTACGCCACAGCGGGGTGAAAACTGCAGGGGCGGTAGCCTCGCCGAGGCCATGAAACCTGCCAAGCTTCAAGACGACTGGCGCAGGGTTTTGGGGGAACTGCACCTCGAGATGCTGACAGGCAAAACTCGTGACATAGATGACCGTGTGTGTTAAGGTGCAGCGGGCTGGAAACTGCAGCGATGGTGGCCCCTGCTACGGCCACGAGGCCTGGCAGCTGGCGAGGGGATCAGCACAGGGCTTCTGGGCTTGGGGGCCTGCACCTCTGGCTGCTGACAGGCAAAACTCGTGACATAGATGACCGTGTGTGTTAAGGTGCAGCGGGCTGGAAACTGCAGCGATGGTGGCCCCTGCTGCGGCCACGAGGCCTGCCACCTGGCGAGGGGATCGGCGCAGGGCTTCTGGGCTCGGAGGCCTGCACCTCTGGCTGCTGACAGGCAAAACTCGTGACATGGGTGCTCGTGCAACTGTGGCTGTTTTGAGGCATGGGACCTGGGATCACCGCAGGCCCGGCTGCTACCAGTTACCAATTAATCATGATTCCCTCAGGGACCAGCTCAATACACAGCACCAAGAACAATCCACCGCCCCAAGACAGACGCTGTCAGTGCACTTAACAAAAGATGAAGCCTCTTCAGACTATCTACAGGAAAACCGGTCTCAGTTCTGCGCATCTCCATTTGATTTTGTAAGCATGAGTGCCTTGAGGCTGGCCACAACCAAAATGGCTCAGGATTAAAAAGTTAAGAGAAAATGTCAAGATGCCGTTTCATAGACACCTTGTTGTAAAAGGAAGAGGATTGGAAAAAAAGAAAATAAAACCCCATAATTTCAAGCTGGCTCCTACATGTCTGGTTATTCCTTAAAACTTGATGTTTTTCCTGGTTGTTAATCCATTTCTTGAGACGTTCCAAACCAGATAACCCCTGGTCACTGAGAAAGGTCATTCATTTAAATTGAAACTGTTATATAATAGGATTTTCCCTGTCACTTATGGCTTGGGACCCTCTTGATTTACACAATTAAAAGAATGCTTTGAAGAGGCTGGACTAAGGGGATAAGAAAGCTGTAAAGCAGCAAACAGGGTGCTTCAAGAGAGAAAAATCTCTCTGACATCACCCGCTGTTGTTCCCAAGAAGCTGGCAGAAACAGATCCTCTCCCTTCAAGGATCGTGCTGGGAACTTTGCTTGTCATCAGATCACCCGAGTGCCTGGGAACAGTGACACCCCAGCTCTCGCTCTCTCTCCCTCTTTCTCTCTTTTTCTTTTTGTCTCTAGGCATAGCTTTCTGAACCTAAATTGTATTAGTTAAGCTTCAGCTAAATTTCCCCAAATACTCAATTAAACCAGGGGAATATTGTAATTGTTTTGTTTTCCCTTGCATGTCTATTACTACTAGTACCATTATAAATTGCATATGCTTCACAATAAATAAGTTTTATAGTCAAACTGGAGGTAACCAGGTGTATTTTTCCTTCTCTACTTCCCTTCCCCACTTGCTCTGCAGCAACGCTTCTTTTACCTAAGCCAAAGATCCCTGTGAAGCCCAGAAATACTGTGGGGTCCGCTCATCAAGAGGCTACCACTACTAGGACAGTTAGGGCAAAAGATTGGGACGTGCTGAGTTTGAGACACATAAGGGGATCAGCTTGTATAGGCTGATTGGCCCACTTTGGCTCAGGCGTGCCCTAATGAACTGAAAGCTGGCCCGTGAGGGATTCTGTTCACTGAGTGCTGGTGTCTGACTGCAGTGTAGTGTTCCCTTAATGAACTGATTCCTGGCACATGAAGGTGTCAGCCTGTACATGCTGATCAACCCGGCCGGGTCAGGCGTGTCATGTGAGTGTGTGTGTGTGTGTGTGTGTGTATTTGACTGATTTAGTGGCTGGTGTGTGTGTGCGTGTGTGTGTGTGTGTGTGTGCATTTGACTGATTTAGTGCCTGGTGTGTGTGTGTGTGTGTGTGTGTGCGTGCACGCGCACATTTGACTGATTTAGTGGCTGGAGGAACCCAGTGCCACTGAAACAGAGTCCTGCAAGATAGCTCCATCGGGGGTGAGCACTTGCAGAAGGCAGAGATACAGCTCCGTACAGAAACACAGGTAACACGAGCAGCACATTGATAGAATTGCAAAGACCCTAGAAATGTACCCCTAATTAATGAGCACACCCCAAAGTGACAGGCAAATCTGGTAACAGCTGGGATCATGGCTGGAAATCCATTTTGGGCCACCCCACACCATCTGGGCCAGGCAAGACACTGGTCATCAATTCAGTCTGTAATCTCAGCCCAGGTCCTTAGTCAAGCATGTATACTTAGTACCATGGGAATGGGGGGCTGTTAGTTGGCAGCCTGGTATGAAGAAACCACGCTCTGGTCCGGGCCAGACTGGTCAGTGGTGTCCGGGAGAGTCCCCCAGTGCCATAGAGGCATGGTGTGGGGTGGCCCAAGAAGGATTTCCATCTCTAATCCCAGCCCACGAGAAATTCCTTCCTTGAGCCTGTCTACTTGGTACAGTGGGGATGGGGGAACTGGCCCAAACAGTATTTCCAGCCATAACCCCTAGTCCAAAACCAGGTTCTTATTCGGGTCCATGTACTGAGTACAGTGGGCATGGGGGGCTGTCAGTTGGCAGCTTGGCACGCAAAAACTGCACTTTGGGCCAGGCAAGACTCTGGTTGGGGGGTGTGGGATAGTACCCAGTGCCACAGAGGCATGGTGTGGGGTGGCCCAAAGAGGATTTCCTGTCGTCAACCCAGCGCAAAACCCAGTTCCTTATTCAAGCCCGTATACTTAGGACAGTATTTGTGGGGGCTGCCAGTTCATGGCCTGGCACAGCCAAACCATGTCTTCAGTCAGGCAGGACAGCCAGGGGATATCATAGGCTGCTAAAGGGGATGTAGCTCAGTGGTAGAGCGCATGCTTTGCATGGATGAGGTCCTGGGTTCAATCCCCAGCATCTCCACTTTTCATGGGGCAGCAGGGCAGGCCCTACAGAGACAGGTTAGAAGGTCTCAACCTATTCAGCCTCCACAAGAGAAGACTGAGAGGGGATCTGGTGGCAGTTTACAAACTCCCCAGGGGGGACTGGAGAGAACTGGGGGAAGCTCTGTTCCCCCCAGGCACCACCCAGGGTTACTAGGAATAACACCCTCCAATTGTTAGAGAAAGGTTCAGGCTAGACACCAGGAAACATTACTTTACACTTAGGGCTGCCAGGCTCTGGAATGGGCTCCCAAGGGAGGGGGTGCTGTCTCCTACCTTGGGCTTCTTCAAGAGGAGGCTGGGCAGATATTTGGCTGGGGTGACATGATCCTGGCACCCATTCCTGCCTGAGGGAGGGAGTCGGACCTGATGAGCTGTTTAGGTCCCTTCCACCCCCAAATACTATGATACTATGACTCTGGTCAGAGATGACCAGGAGAGTCCCCTGGTGCAACAGGGACATGCTGTGAGGTGACCCAAAACAGATTTCCAACCATAATCCCAGCCCAAGAGCCACTTCCTTACTCAAACCCACATACTTAGTACCGTGGCTGGGGGGAGCTGTCCGTTGGCATCCTGGCAGGGCCAAACCACGAGTTGGGCCAGGCAAGCTGTGGTCAGGGATGTCCAGGGGAGTCCACTGGTACCATAGAGTGACAGCGTGGGGTGGCCCAACAAGCATTTCCATCTCTGATCCCAGCCCAAATCCCAGTTCTTTATTCAGGCCCCTGTAGTTGGTGGCGTCTGGGCGGACGATCAGCTGGCAGCCTGGCACAGCCAAACCGTTTCCTGGGACGGGCAGGACTCTGCAGAGATAACCAGGAGAGTCCCATGTGCCACAGAGGCATGGCGTGGGCTGGCCCATGAAGGATTTCTAGCTGTGATCCCAGCCCTAAATCCAGGTCCTTATGTGGGTCCATATACTCAGCACAGAAGCTGGCACGCTGTCGGTTCGCAGTCTATCACGGGCAAGCCGCGTTCTGGGTCGGGTAAGGCAGGTGAGAGACGTCCAGCAGAGTCCCCGATGGCGCACAGGTCTGTCATGGGGTGGCCCAAGAAGGATTTCTGGCTATAATCCCAGCCCAAAAACTAGTTCCTAACTCAAACTCATATATTTAGTACAGGGGCGGGGGGGTGTCGGCTGGCAGCCAGCACGGCCAAACCGCACTTTGGGCCGGGCAACGCTGTGGTCGAGGTGCCTCGGGACAGTCCCCTGTGGTGTCAACAGGCTGTTTGGGGTGGCCCAAGAAGTATTTTGCCCCATAATCCCATCCTAATCTGACCTTTATTTAGGGCTCTATGTTTGATACAGAATATTATTTTATTTATTAGCAAATATGTAATGAAATTCTATTTAAGATGTGTAATTCATTAACAACAAGCTTTGATTGGGTCTAGATTAGCTTTGAAAAAGGAACTGGGAATAAGCAACCACCTTCAGCCTGGTGGGCGGGATGGAGGGGCCGGGGCCCCGCAGGCAGCTTTCGGCTTCTCCCTGATGAGCACCCCTGAACCTTCACTATGCACCCCCAGCCCCCAGAAAAGCAGCCAGAGATTTATTTATTTATTCATTTATTTTTTAAAGGATTTTTACCTCCCCAAAATCTCACCCCCAAAACTGCACTTTGGGCCAGGCAAGACTCCGGTTGGGGGGTGTGGGATAGTACCCAGTGCCAGAGGCATGGTGTGGGGTGGTCCAAAGAGGATTTCCTGTCGTCAACCCAGCCCAAAACCCAGTTCCTTATTCAAGCCCATATACTTAGGACAGTATTTGCAGGGGCGGCCAGCTCAGGGCCTGGCACAGCCAAACCATGTCTTCAGTCGGGTAGGACAGCCAGGGGATGGTTTAGGCTGTTAAAGGGGGATGTAGCTCAGTGGTAGAGTGCATGCTTTGTCTGTATGAGGTCCTGGGTTCAATCCCCAATATCTCTACTTTTCATGGGGCAGCAGGGCAGGCCCTACAGAGACAGGTTAGAAGGTCTCAACCTATTCAGCCTCCACAAGAGAAGACTGAGAGGGGATCTGGTGGCAGTTTACAAACTCCCCAGGGGGGACTGGAGAGAATTGGGGGAAGCTCTGTTCCCCCCAGGTACCCCCCAGGGGTACTAGGAATAACACCCTCCAATTGTTAGAGAGAAGGTTCAGGCTGGACACCAGGAAACATTACTTTACACTTAGGGCTGCCAGGCTCTGCAATGGGCTCCCAAGGGAGGTGGTGCTCTCCTACCTTGGGTGTCTTCAAGAGGAGGCTGGGCAGATATTTGGCTGGGGTGACATGATCCTGGCACCCATTCGTGCCCATATATTTAGTACAGGGGCGGGGGGTGTCAGCTGGCAGCCAGCACGGCCAAGCCGCACTTTGGGCCGGGCAACGCTGTGGTCAAGGTGCTTCGGGACAGTCCCCTGTGGCGCCAACAGGCAGTTTGGGGTGGCCCGAGAAGTATTTTGCCCCACAATCCCATCATAATCTGACCTTTATTTAGGGCTCTGTCCTTGATGAAGAATATTATTTTGCATATTAATTAGTAAATATGCAATGAAATTCTCTCTATTTAAAAATGTGTAATTCATTAATAACAAGCTTTGATTTGGTCTAGATTAGCTTTGAAAAAGGAACTGGGAATAAGCAACCACCTTCAGCCTGGTGGGCGGGATGGAGGAGCCGGGGCCCCGCAGGCAGCTTTGGGCTTCTCCCCAGCACCCAAAAAAGCAGCCTGAGATTTATTTATTTATTTTTAAAAAGGATTTTTACCTCCCCAAAATCTCACCCCCAACACAACCACGAAATGCACGGAGGGCGAATTGCAGCAGGTGACCCAGACTCAGAGTTAACTGAAGGGGAGGGGAAAAGAAAAGTACGGTAATTAGTGAGTAGCCACGTGTAAAAGGTAGCACTAAGCATCCAGGAGGCGCGGAGAAGGCGGGTCCCGGCTGTTCTGGGGCCGGGGTGGGGAGGGAAGGAGCAGGCGGCCCCGGGGCTCCCGCATGCCGGCTCGGGGCACGTGCAGCGCCGTGTGGGCGGGCGGGCGGGCGGCTCCGCGCTGCCTCCCCGGGCGCATCTCGAGCCCCTGCCCGAGCCCGGAGCGGAGCTGCGCCTCCCCCGCCGCTGCCCCCGGGACGGAGCTCCGCGCTCCTCCGCGCCCGCACAGCGGGTCCCGCGCACCCCGCCTAGGCCACGCCCCCTGGGGCGGAGCTCCGCGCTCCTGCACGGCCGCTCCTGTACCGCGTGTCCCGCGCACGGCGCAGGCGCGCCTTTGCCCAGGCCACGCCCCCCGGGCCGGCAGGGCAGGGGCGGGGCCAGAGAAGGGGCGGGAGCTTAATCTTTCCATGCCGGCGTTCATTGGCTGGGAGGCGCTGCGCGGGCCGGCAGCCGAGTGGGTGCGGTGGACGCCCGTCTGGGCTGAGAGCTTTTAAATACGACTGTAGCCGCCATAACGCGCCACGCGGTCGGGGAAGCTGGTGGCGGGCGGGTATTGGGGTTGCGGCCCGGCGGGTCCGGGGCCCTCGGCTCGGGGTGGGCTCAGGCCTCCAGGAGCAGAGTGACCAAGTGTTTCCCCAGCACCTGCGCGTCCCCCAGCCCTGCTGCGGCAGCGCGGCTGTGCAGAGGGCGCTTTCCTTAGATTTTTATTTATTTATTCACTATTTTTAAGCATTTCTTTTCAAAACGTGGGTTGGACGTTGTATCTAAACCAGACAGGGGCCAGAACATCCTGTCGGGGTTTCTTAGCCGCAGCAAAAACATTCTTTTCCTTGTCAAAAATTTGAGTGAAACGAGTGTTTTCTGAGGGGCTGCCCTTGAGCCGCAAAGAGGGGCTCCCCGTGAGCTACAGCGCTGCGGGGGCGCTGGCTGAGTCGCCACAGCCGGGTCTGCCACTTCTCTCGTGTCGAAACCGAAAGGTCCGGCTGGGTACTCAAACGCACCTGCGCTGGAGCAGCAAGTGGGGAAAATAAATACTGCCATTATGCTGAATTTGGTCTGTTTAAGATTTGAAGAGAGACCCCCTTGACTCTTACCTGTGTCGTGGAACTAAACGCCACGCTGACATTTCGTCCAAAACGCGCGTGCCAGTGTACCCCCGCCGTACAGGGACTGTTTTGCTTGTGCGTTGCTTGGGGGAAAGCTGCTTTTAAGGGAAGGAGCCATGGCTTCAGCGTACGGCCTCTAACACGAGGCATTGCTATCAATGAGGAACTTGAAGCCATACCACGAGGCAAATCACAGATAGTACCTTACGCTCTGAAAAGGTTGATTTATTTATTCACTATTTTTAAGCATCTCTTTTCAAAACGTGGGTTGGACTTTGTATCTAAACCAGACAGGGGCCAGAACGTCCTGTTTCCCCGCGCCGAGCTGTAGAGGAATAAAGAGCAGCCAGGAGAAAAGTGACTCTGTGGGGGATGGGCGATGGAGAGCGGCGTTCTCGGTAGTGCGAGGGGCTAGTACGACCAGAGGACCTAGATGATAAAAGTAAAAAAAAAAGGTTTAGTGATTACTCCAAAGAAGGCAGCAGGGTTTGCCATGATCTGATACAAGGGTCTAGGACGGCGGTTCTGAACCTTCTTCAGTTGACGTACCCCTTGGTCTCCGAGTGAGACTTCACGTACCCCCTTTCAATGGGAAATTAATTTTTATGTCAAACTGTGTACTCGGGTATTATAAAAACAGCAAGATACTCATACAAAGAGTTCTTCGTTTTAAACAAGGTTCATTTATTCAATGCACATAAAAAGTTGTACAAAAAAACACCACTTGATGTCAAATGGCAAAACGTGCCCAAACTTATTAGTGCAAACAGTGCTGCTGCTTACTATCGACCAACATTTTAATTCTAGGCGACATTTTCGAGAGCACCACATGCAAGTCAATTTAACTTCTTTGTCCTCCCAGATAGTACTTCTTCACCTGGGACTGAAATGTTCAACGAGTTTGGACTGAAATGTTCAACGAGTTTAGAATTGTGAACACATCTGCGAGGGATGGCAAACGACCCACAAAGTTCGGACCTATGAAACACTGAAGCAGAATTAATCCATTTTCATGCAGAAACATTTCAATTAATCTCAAAGTTCAAAAACTCTTGTCAGAACTTTTTGTCTGGATAACCAGCGTACTTCTGTGTGAAGCAGAAGTACAGCGTGTTCAGACCCAATCTCTTCCTTCGCACAGCGCTTTGAACATGCAGTGATTCAATGCCCTTCCTCTGATCAAGTTGGCGGCCTGGGTCTATCAAATAAGAGGGAGGAGTTTTTGATGCCAAAGCAAGTTGATGAAGAATACAATGACTAGAGATCACATTTGGATTCACCTTTTTGACGAGAGCAGTAAACTCTGAATATTTCCCCAGCATAGCAGGAGCACCATCAGTACAAATAGCTCCTACAAGGTCCCAGGAAAGGCTAGAAAAAAAGAAAAAAATCATTCATCGTACCCATAATGTCTGCTGCCTTGGTTGTTTCTTTCAGGAGTTCACAAAAGAGAAATTCTTCTTTGACTTGATTCTCATGCACATATCGAGCAAAAATGAGAAGCTGTGCGCAATTTGAGGCAGTTGATTCATCCAACTGCAAGCCAGTTTTACCAGACTTTTCTTGACTTGCTCCACTACTTGTTTGCGTATGTCCTCTGACATGTCCTTGATTCGGTCGTGAATGGTGTTGTATGGGGATGTGTGCTATTTTTAGTTGTGCATCTTTACCACACATCAGCTCGGCCATTTCCATGGCACGGTTTCACCAGGGTCTCTGCGATGGTATGCAGCTTTTTTTTCTGTGGCCATCTTTAATGCCACGTGATAACTTGCCTCTAGTGCTGGCTTCTGGGGAGTAAATCCATGATCGGAGAGTGTGCTCGTTTCAAGTTGTGATCGCTTGAGTTTGAATAAAGCTTCTGGGTCTGTAGTATTTTCAGGGTGAACAGTCTGAAGGTGCTCTTTAAGTTTAGATGGCTTCATATATCCATTGCAAAGTACCTTTTGAGCGAAGGAAGCATTGTGGCTTTTGTAAATCATGTGTATCAAGCATGAACGTAAAGCCAAACTGCACAGGCGAATCCTAGTAATAACACTTCTTTGACATGATAAATCGATGGACGAAGCAAGAATTCAGTCCCTGAAAAATAGTGCAAAGTAAAACCCTTAAAACATACATCATAGGTTGGTAACAATGTAAAATTGAACATAGGTACTTACCAAAATGAAAGGAAAAAGCAGATGTATACTGTTACTTGCCTGGAACCGCCACGTGCATAAAAAAAAAGACGTAAAAAACTCAAACGTAAATACAACAACTTCCAACACACAACTATGTTCAAAGACTTGACTACACGACTGAGTGACAGGTGTTTGGAGCAACGTTTCTGGTGCAAGGTTGAGGCATGGAGCAGGAGTAGGATATCTGGTTTCCATGCGCGTGTGCATTTTAACGACACTAAAGCCCCAGCAATTTCACATTTTTTAGGCCCTTCGACCTGTGTTAGACGGTGTATGAAATATATCTCACGTACCCCCGATAAGGCTTCATGTACCTCCTGGGGGTACATGGAGCCCGGTTCAGAACCGCTGGTCTAGAACTTGATTCTCAATCGGGGGCTGCAGCAAACCCAATTCACAAGATAAAACTAGAGGTTTCAAATGGGAATCTGTAGTATTAAAAACAGCTCTGTCCTGTCTGTGGCGATTAATCTTTCTGAGCTCTTCGCAACAGAAAAATTATTCTTACTTACATCAAAAAATGAGCGAAAATTAAGCACAGGCATCCTTCATGGGGGGCCTTGAGTCTAATGGCCAGTGCTTGGGCATCTGGTGTGTGAGGTACTTCAGATTGAGACAGGAGATGAGGAGTTTCGCAGATCTTCCAAGCAAACTTCTTAGAAATTCCTGCAAGTTAGCTTGTGGTATCATACCCCGCGATGGCATGAAAACCCAGGAGTCCGTCCCTTAGTTCATCACAGCACTCCACCGCGTGCACAGCAATGTATTGTTAGTTCTTGATGGGCTTGCTCTCATCCACAGCTCACTGCTGAGACGAGGCCAGAATGCAATCAGTAGCAATAGGACATCTGTGTCACGGCTTGTTGTTGTGGAAAACACGCAGCAAACTTTTGGGTCAGGTCAGCAGAAGCTTTATTTGGATAGAGCTACCACATTGTGACAATGACTGTGTTATATCTTTCTGACTTTGCTTCAGAAAGAAGCAAGATCACGTGGGTGCCTGCCGCCTCTTGTGCGGAGTGGAGGTGGGCCGTGTTTCTTGCAGTTGAGGAGGCAGCATAACCAGCATTACCATCACTGACTGTTAGTTCTTTGTCACCATGTAATGTTTGCTGTAAGAGTTCCCTTTTGAGGAACCTAACAAGTGTTTGCATGCCTTGTTTTCCTTGGATTCAATCACTGTTCTCCATTGCACAGGCAACATGATGTCCCTGCTGCTAATTCCAATTCTTATTTCCTTCCTTTCCCAATTCAACGCTTTCTAGTAACATCCTTGATCAACGGGTCTTTGTAGCTGTCGAACACAACTTCTACCCTGCTGCAAGGTTCCTTGAACTTGGACACGATATTCACCGCAAAAGCATCCACATGGCCTCCAAAAGTCACTGCATCCTTGGGTTTTCCCATGGCCTGAGCCACAGCCACACCACCAATCACTACACATGTTGGAGTCAGGGCTTCTTTCAAACTTGGCTATGAAATATTTTCTTCCAAAATGGAGAGTAGTTAAGCTTTGTTTGCTGGTCTCAAGTTTCCATTTGCTGTAGCCAGCGATAGCAGTACAGTAGAGAGTTCTTGCCTCAGGAGGTTATCGACATCCATAGATACAAGCAGGCGTCTGAAAAGTTCTCGATCAGCTCTGATGACTGAGGTCTGTTGTTTTGTGTTTTTCTGTTGCAAACTGTACTGGAAGCAAGAGTTTTTAACTTTGAGATTGGTGCACGTACGATGACAGCTTTATGCACAAGTCAATCAGCAACAAATGTCTCTAAGATGTTTTGTCCTAACTGCTGTGCATTCAGCACGCCTTGTATAATTGGTTCTTGGGGAATGTCTTGAAAGGATTTGACTTTTTTGTCCTCCTAGATAGTACTTCTTCACCTGGGACTGAAATGTTCAACGAGTTTGGACTGAAATGTTCAACGAGTTTAGAATTGTGAACACATCTGCGAGGGATGGCAAACAACCCACAAAGTTTGGACCTATGAAACACTGAAGCAGAATTGATCCATTTTCATGCAGAAACATTTCAATTAAATCTCAAAGTTCAAAAACTCTTGTCAGAACTTTTTGTCTGGATAACCAGCGTACTTCTGTGTGAAGCAGAAGTACAGTATGTTCAGACCCAACCGCTTCCTTCGCACAGCGCTTTGAACATGCAGTGATTCAATGCCCTTGCTCTGATCAAGTTGACAGCCTGGATGACAACATCCAACACGTCTTTCAAATAAGAGGGAGGAGGATGCAATAACTAGAGAGATCACATTTGGATTCACCTTTTTGACGAGAGCGGTGAACTCTGAATATTTCCCCAACATAGCAGGAGCACCATCAGTACAAATAGCTCCTACAAGGTCCTAGGGAAGGCTGGAAAAAAGGAAAAAATTCATTCATCATAGCCATAATGTCTGCTGCCTTGGTTGTTTCTTTCAGCAGTTCACAAAAGAGAAATTCTTCTTTGACATGATTCTCATGCACATATCGAGCAAAAAATGAGAAGTTGTGCACAATTTGAGACATCAGTTGATTCATCCAACTGCAAGCCAATTTTACCAGACTTTTCTTGACTTGCTCCACTACTTGTTCGCGTATGTCTTCTGACATGTCCTTGATTCGGTCGTGAATGGTGTTGTATAATTGACATGAATGAAACCATAATACAAATTTCGTGGGAAAAATTGCATGAGAAAAGTGCGCAAACTATTGTTGTGCATCATCCTGAATATGGGTTTTCTATTCAAAAAGAATACCCTGAAAGAGTGTCATTTAAAACCTCTTTGTTCAATGATATAACAATCAACCTAAATAATGTGAGTTTCTGTGATGAAGGAACATATAAATGCAAAGCAGTCACGTTCCCATTAGGAAATGCAGAGTCATTAACAACTACAACTGTAATTGTCGAACCCACTGTGAGCTTTACAAAGGAACCAACTCCCTTAATAGATGGTAAAAATTGGACAGTGGCATCTATCTGTTCAGCAGGGACTGGGAAACCCACTGCAAATATAAGTTGGGAAAGAGATTTTGGTAAAATAGAGAATACTTTAATTTCCTTTCCAAATAGAACGGTAACAGTTATAAGCTGATATAAGATCATTCCCACTAAATTTGCGAGGGGAAGGCGTATAACTTGTATTGTGAAACACCCAGCTTTGGACAGGGAAATAAGGTATTCTCCTGTCCTAGACATCCAATATGCTCCTGAAGTGTCAATAACTGGCTATAATAGAAATTGGCTTGTTGGACAAAGAAATGTTCAACTTAAGTGCAATGCTAATTCTAACCCGCCGCCTGTAAAGTTTACCTGGGCCAGAATAGATGGACGATGGCCTAAAGGCTTACTGGTTGTAAACAATACCCTGCATTTCAATAGCTCACTAACCTACAATCATGGCAGGACTTACATTTGTGGGGTGACAAATTCCCTTGGTCAAGGAAGCGATCAAAAAACTATTCATGTATTAGATCTCTCCACCATCACCACCACACGATCACCCACGGTTTCATGGTATCCTTTAACTAATAGCGTTACGGGTTTAGCATCAGCATTCACCCTAACAATAATACAGGAATGCAAGTGGGATACCATCATTGCTAGTGTAGTGGGTGGAATTATCCTTCTAATACTTGGAAGTATTTTAATTGGCATTGTCTGCTGAGGGAGAAGACGGACGTTTCGCGACGAGTACTTCGTTATGAGCCGTATTGTATTCCACTGACTAATAAACGAGGGGAGTCCCAAACAGATGTTCTCCAATCAGATGATGACTAATAGTTGTTGTTATATGTTTAAGTTAATGTATTTTATAGTTTGTTAAAAAGACCGGTCTGTAAAATTGTTTGTTTATATATATATATGTTGGTTGCTTAAGCTCCGTCAGGTCAGTTAATCCTGAAACAAAAATTCCTTATAACATGCTCGTGTCTAAAATTCCAGTTGTGCCGTCAGCAAGGGGGCATGTCACAACCCAATGATTTTGGTGCCTCGACAGGATGGAATTTTCCCTCCACATGAGAGTCTCTTGCACAGCAAAAGTTTTCTGCTGCAACAGAAAACCCCGGTGCAAGAGAGTTCCCGCCATTCGCATGCAAATTTGTGTCCCACTATTGGCCAGTTCTAAATTATTCCTACGTGGCAGCTAGCGATTGGCTTGTTAGCCGTGTAAAATGTTGTGCGACTTCCGCCCAAGTCGGAGAACTTTGAGCACGCTGCAGAGTGCCTCTAAAGATATCTGACTTGCGGCTGAGCTGATCGATAGCCTGATCACCTATCGATTCTTCTCCCCGTCGCCGAGCGCAATCCTTCGACGTACCCTTTCCCTGCCGGCTTAATTTGTGGACAGATTCTCTGGCCTGAGCCTTGCCAGCTGGAGCAACTAGTGGAGTTGTTTAAGCGACAGGACCACCTGCGTCGCGGCTACTAGCGGCGTAAGTAAAGTTTTTTGCAACCAATACGCTTTGTCTGCCTCTCCATTCACCAGCCCGCCCAAACGACCGAGCAATTTGTATATCACCTCGAGTCGGTTCCGGCCGTCCGAGACAGTTACCTGGGTAAATAAAGTAGTCAAACTTGCTATAAGTTGGCCCAAGTTGAGAAACTAGATTTGAAGGGTTGTTGGCTGTAACCATGTTGATCTAAGGCCGCAGGCAGACACGGTTGTTTGGGTGGAAGTCATATCTTTTATTAGACCAACTAAATTGATAGCTTAAGATATCACATCCACCCCCAGAACCCTGTCTGTCTAGAGCTGAAGGCCCATTCTGTTACAGGGGTAAAAACCTATCCCATATTGTATGCTTCGTGTGTTCACAGTTGGCATTTGTAAGGCTATTGTCTCGAGTCCATGCCATGCAGCTCTCATGCTAGAGACTCTACCTGACATGTACACCTCCTCCCGAATTTTTAAAACCCAAAGTTTCATTTTAAAAAGTCAAGGATTTCTGTGATGTCTTTTGTTTGACCAGTGCATAGTTGACAGATGTGTTGGACAAGCCTTTGGTCATCAAGGCTAAGGACAAGTTGCACATAAACCGGTATAAGTGATGGGAAACCAGTTCAGATCTGTAACACAACAGCAGTTCAGTGTACATAAACTGCTTTCAAAATGGCCAACACCGGTTTAAGATAAACCTGGATGAATGTAATATGAGACTTAATTTATTTAGGTGAAATTGGTTTACTGAACTTCTGTCCCAGTTCCCCTCCAAATTCAAACTCAACCCCCCCTGCACTCCCCTACCCCTCAGGGTGAGGGGGCTAGCCTTGTGCAGGCTGTCTGCTCCAGCCAGGCAGGGAAACATGCTGTAGCTTCCCCCGGTTTCTGGCCTGAGCACTGCAGACATATGGATGCATTTCCAGAATCAAAATGAACGTCTGTTCACGTGCTTATTGGTTCAGCCTAATCTGCGAAGGTTGAATCGATTCAGCCTTGGGGTTTTGGACAGTCTTTTCTTAGCCCAAGTGCCCTTCCTCAGGTCGCATTTTAAACCCGTCCAGTTTGGCACAGTCTGGCAGAACGCGTAGCGACCCTGCCTGGATTTCGCAGAACAGAACTCGGGCCAGGAGGGACCTCCGTAGGTGACCTAGTCCAACCCCCTGCCTGCGGCGAATCGTCCTTATCTGAGCCACCCTATGCAGATCCATAATGCAACCTCTTAGTAAAACTACCCCCAACCCTGACACCACACAAGCCGTAAGGCCCTAACCTGCCACAGGTAACACATGGGGAACGTGGCAGCCAACGTCCTGCCTCTGCAAAATGTTGTTAATAGTCACTCGAAAGATCTCGGGTAGATCTCCATGCCCCCACAGAGGAAGGCAGCCCCCTCGCCCCCCCCAGCCCATACCAATCTGACCATGGGGTCAAATTTCTTTCTGAGCCCAAATATGGAGTCGGTCTGATTGTGAGCGGAGGGGCAAGACCCTCTAACCCAGGCTTGTCCAACATACGGCCCACGGGCCGCCATGAAGCTCATCAAGTGCCTGCTACGTCTCCTTTGGCTCCGCTCCTTTGCCCCTGGCATCCGGGTCGCCTCCTGGGACCAGGCTCAGCGGGAACGGGGCGCAGCACCCGGCGCAGGCAGTCGGCAGGGCAGGGTCGGGGGTCCTCGGCAGGCGGGATCCTGTGACGCGTGTCCTGGCTTGCTGCCAGATCCCGCGCTCTGGGCTCGCAGCGCTGGGGCTGTGTGTGTGGTCACCATTGTGAGCAGGGCCGTGTGGGTGAGGGGCATGCTTATAGGACGCGGCATGCTTATGGGATGCAGAAAAACCTGCAGCATGCTTATAGGCTCGGTAATGGTACGCTGGTTAGCAGTACAGATGAAAGGGACTTGGGGGTCATGGTTGACCACAAGATGAACATGAGCCTTCAGTGTGATGCTGCGGCTAGTAAAGTGAGCAAAATGCTGGCTTGCATCCACAGGTGCTTCTCAAGCAAACCCCGGGACGTCATTCTCCGCTTGTACTTGGCCTTGGTGAGGCCGCAGCTGGAGTACTGCATCCAGCTTTGGGCACCACAATTCAAAAAGGATGTGGAGAAGTTTGAGAGGGTGCAGAGGAGAGCCACGTGCATGATCAGAGGTCAGGAAAACAGACCTTGTGATGAGAGGCTGAGCCATGGGGCTCTTCAGCCTGGAAAAGCGCAGAGTCAGGGGTGATCTGGTGGCCACCTATAAATTTATCAGGGGTGCTCATCAGGATCCGGGGGGACATCTGTTCACCAGAGCGCCCGAAGGGATGACAAGATCGAATGGTCCCAAACTCCACCGCGACCAATTCAGGCTGGACATAAGAAAGAACTTCTTCATTGTCCGAGCCCCCAAGGTTTGGAATAGACTGCCGCCGGAGGCGGTTCAAGCACCCACTTTGAACGCCTTCAAGACGCATTTGGGTGTTTATCTTGCTGGGATCCTATGATCCCTGCTGACTTCCTGCTCCTGGGGCGGGGGGCTGGACTAAGTGATCCTGCGGGGTCCCTTCCAGCCCAAATATCTATGAAATAAGCTCTATGAAATAAACCAGCAGCTCCCATGAACCTTGCAGGAGGGCTGCACAGGCAGGGTCTCTCTGGCCCAGGACAGAGGGTGTAAAGGGGTGTTTGTCTTGGGTTATAACAACTGGCTGGCTGTGGTGCTAGCTGACAGCGCTGCCCATATGGGACCCAAACCCAGTAATGGCTGGGCTGCCCCAGCCATGAGACAGAGACACCGGGACTGGCACCAGGAGACAAAGGTCCTAGTCCTGCCCTGACTCCCCGTCAGCATTTGAGGTTGCACTTGGCATATGATGGCCGCACCTGCACATGTCAGGCTGTACCTTCCACATTATGAGTATACATGATGGGTGAGGGTCCAGATTGATACCACAATATTATTATATAGTAATCAAATGGTGATCTTGAACTGGTGAGTTGTTTTTAATTTCACCTGTCTCTGCCAAACTAGTTTTTCTATGACTAAAATTAATTTTGGCTCTATTAGCTACAGGGCCTATGCTACGCTCCAAAAATGGTTAATAAGGGGAAACGAAAAATTGATGCTGAATGTCAATTTTTCAAAGATAGTTGGACCACTGATTTTTTTGTTACTGAGCAAAACGGGAACATCCTGTGTCTGATTTGCCAAGAGAAAGTAGCTGTCTGCAAGGAGTGCAACGTGAAGCGCATTATTCTGCAAAACCTGCAAAGAAACGTGAGAGCCTGGTGGGTCAGATCAGACTTGATCGGGTGAACTCTCTAACACAGAGCATGAACGGGCAGCTGTCTTTTTTCAGAGCTGCGAGGCAGAAGTCTGAGGCAGAGACCAAGATCCGTTTCTTGATATCCGAGGCAATAGCTAAGAGAGGGAAACCGCTGTCTGATGGAGAATTTGTGAAAGATTGCTTGGGCATATTCACATCTGAGGTATTCCCTGATAAACAGTCAATGGTGGAGAATATCAGCCTTTCCCATCAGACGGTTGCTAGAAGAGTAGACGACATGGCATCAAACATTGAAGATTCACTGATGAAAAGACTCGGTGCCTGTCAGTTTTACAGCTTGGGGGTTGGCGAAAGCACAGAGGTGAGTGATACAGCTCAACGGCAACCTTTGCATGAGGAGTGACCAAACCATTGCATGTTGTTGAGGAACTGCTCGACTTGTGTCCAATGAAAGGCAAAACGGCAGGACAGGACATTTTCAATGAAGTCAAACGTGTCTTGTTGGAGTTCAGTCTTCCAGAGGACAAACTCTGTGGTCTAACAACGAATGGCGCCCCTGCGATGACAGGCAACCACGATGGATCTGTCAGTTTACTGGTCAAGTCTGTGCCTCAGGATGTCATCACACATCCCTGCGTCCTTCACCAGGAACAGCTGTGTGCAAAGGCCCTGGGGATGAGACGTGATGGAAAAAGTGGTTTCTACAGTCAATTCCATCAGGTCAAAGGGGCTTAATCATAGACATCCCAAGCATTTCTTGCGAGATAGGATCGGACCATGATGACGTTATTTACTTCTGCCAAGTCCGTTGGCTCAGCAGGGCAGCCATGCTAGCCAAATACTCGTCACTGCTTGACGAAATTAAAACCTTCATGACAGACAAAGGAAAAGATGCTGGCTTCATGGACGATGATGATGACTTGGCATCCTAGTTGACACACCAAGTTTCTTGCAGATTTGAATCTAAAATGACGAGGGAAGGATCAATTTGTCAACAGACTGTATGAACACATCCAATCCTTCATTCGTAAGCTGGAATTGTTTCAGAAACAGTTGAATAAGAAGAATGTCACCCATTTCACAATACTATTAACAAGATGTGCTGAGACTGTGACCCATGACACGTATTCTGCACTGGTCGGCCGTCTGCTGGATGAATTCAAACAAAGATGTGCGGATTTCAGGGAACGCAGCGATGAGCTGAAGCTGTTTGCAGATCCATTTGGAGCGGATGCCACCGATGCCCCGACACGTTCCACATGGCACTAATTGACATCCCAAATAACAGTGCCTTGAAGAGAGCTTTTGCAGAACATGACCTACTGACATTTTCTACTCAATATGTTACGTGGCACTCTTTCCCAAATCTCTTGAATTATGCACTTCGGTTCATTGCGCTGTTTGGCAGCACGTATTGCTGCGAGCAGCTTTTCTCAAGAATGAAGAACATAAAAGCAAAATCAAGATCATTTTTGACAGACGGACATTTACCTGGAATACTCCATATCGCCACATCAAGTGCAGCACTTTGCATTTCTTCTTGTTGAACTGCATCCTGTTGTTTTCTGCCCACTTGTCCAACCTGTCCAGGTCTGCCTGCAGCTGTTCCCTGCCCTCCGGCGTGTCCACTTCTCCCCACAGCTTTGTGTCATCTGCAAACTTGGACAGAGTACATTTGACTCCCTCGTCCAAGTCACTGATGAAGACATTGAAGAGTATCGGTCCAAGGACCGAGCCCTGCGGGACCCCACTGCCAACACCCTTCCAGGTCAAAACCGACCCATCTACCATGACTCTCTGGGTGTGACCCTCCAGCCAATTTGCCACCCACCGGACCATGCAGTCATCCAAGTCACAGCCTCTTACCTTGTTCACCAGTATGGGGTGGGATACCGTATTGAAGGCCTTCCTGAAGTCCAAGTATATGACATCCACCCCTCCTGTGTCCAGGCATTTCGTAACCTGGTCATAAAAAGAGACTAGATTGGTCAGGCACGATCTGCCCGCCACAAACCCGTGCTGGTTTCCCTTCAGCATAATTTGTCCTGCCGGGCTCTCGCAAATGTGAGCCTTGATAATTTTTTCAAAGACTTTACCAAGGATGGAGGTGAGACTGACTGGCCTATAGTTGCCTGGGTCCTCCTTCCTCCCCTTCTTGAAAATGGGGACCACGTTAGCCCTTTTCCAGTCCTCCGGGACTTGGCCCGTGCGCCACGAGCGTTCAAATATTCCCGTCAGCGGCTCTGCAATGATGTCGGCCAGTGCCTTCAGCACCCTCGGATGGAGCCCATCCGGGCCTGCCGACTTAAAGGCATCCAGTTCTTCCAAGTGCCTCTGCACCATCTCAGGGTCTACGCATGGCAGTCTGGCGCCTTGCTGCTGTCGCTCTACAACCCCAGTGAGAGACTTGTCGTGCCCCTCGCTTAGGAACACTGAGGCAAAGAACTCGTTGAGGAGTTCAGCCTTGTCCCCCCTATCTGTCACCAATTGTTTCTGCCCATTTAGCAGGGGTCCTATTCTTCCCTGGGCCTTCCTTTTACTCCCAATATATCTAAAAAACAATTTCTTGTTGTTTTTTACTTGGGTTGCCATCCTCAGCTCCATGGTAGCTTTGGCCCACCTAACTGCTTCCCTACAAGCATGAGCAGAGGAGGTATATTCATCTTTAGTGATCTCACCCTGTTTCCACTTTTTATGTGCTCCCCTTTTGGCCCTTAGGCTGCTCTGGATTTCTCTGGTCAGCCAGGGAAGCCTCCTGGCCCCTTTCCCTCTTTTGCCTCGCTCGGGGATCGTCTTGCTTTGTGCCCGAAGGATCATTTCCTTTAAGCACAGCCACCCTTCTTGGGCTCCCATCCCATCAAAACTCCTACTCTGCAGTGCTTCCTTGACTAATCGCCTGAGTGCATTGAGATCAGCTTTCCTAAAGTCTAGCACTTTCACCCTACTAGTTACCTTTCCCACTCGATGTCTTATGGTGAATTGTATTATTAGGCCATCACTGTCCCCCAGGTGACCACCTATCTGTAGGTCCCCTACCATGTCATCCCCTGTTGCCAATACCAGATCCAGTATGGCATTCCCCCTAGTGGGACCGTGTACCTCCTGTGTCAGGTGGAGGTCCTGTACACAAGTTAGAAACCTGCGTGAGCGATGGGACCTTGCTGTCTGCGTCTCCCAGCAGATGTCTGGGCAGTTTAGGTCCCCCATGACTACCACCTATTTAGCTTTTATGGTCTCCGAGAGCTGCCTCAGGAGCCCTGCATCTATTTCTTCCCCTTGGTGTGGGGGTCTGTAGCAGACCCCTACCACCAAATCCCTTTCTCCTTGCCCCCCATGTAGCCTAACCCACAATCCTTCTACTTCCTCATCCTTGGATTCCGTCTTGATGAGGGTTGATGTATATTGCTCACTGACATAGAGCGCAACCCCCCCCCTTTCTTCCCCGACCTGTCCTTTCTGTACAATCTGTAGCCCTCAATATGTACTGCCCAGTCGTGGGACGAATCCCACCAGGTTTCCATTAGCCCCACTAAGTCATAGGTGTTTAGTGCAAGCAGGAGCGCTAGTTCATCCTGCTTGTTCCCCATGCTCCTAGCATTAGTATATAGGCACTTGAGCCCTGCGACTGGTGCCTTTGCTGCCCCCCCGCTCCGAGTCCCAAGGGGCCCTTTGATTCTTACCTTCTCGTTTCTTACCTGTGCCGTAGTGCTGGCCTCCCCATGGCTTTCAGGTTCCCAGTGCTCTCTTTCTTCAAGCTGGGCTGTCCTTGTGGGTGCCACATGGTTTGGTGGTCCACAGCTTTCCCCACCTTCATCTTCCCCTCCCCCTGACGAGCCTAGTTTAAATCCCGCCGGAGGAGATCCGCCAACCTAGAAGAGAACACACACTTACCTTTGGGGGACAGGTGAAGCCCATCCCAGCTGAGCATGTCCCTCGTCGTGATGTGCGGGTCATTGTCCAGGAAGCCGAAGCCTGCCTCGAGACACCACTGCCGAAGCCGCCAGTTGGTCTCTCGGATGCAGTTCTCCTGCCGTCTTCCTCGTCCGGTCACTGGTAGGATGGAAGAGAAAACCACCTGTGCACCGAACTCCTTCAGCATGCCGCCCAGAGCATTGTAGTCCGCCATCAGGTGATCGGGGGTTCTCCTGGCCACATCATTAGTACCCATGGCCGCATCATTAGTACCCATATTTGCACTTTGATTGCAAAGGAACACTTTTTTGCTTGCTTTACCCCCTATTTTTGTTTGCTGCGGTATCACCTTTTATGGCAGCACCAAAAAAGAGTCATTAGCAACATCCACAGCAGCACTTCTGCCTTACATAACTAAATGAGCCTCTGAAGTGTGAGCAGCAGCTCTTACTGAATCATGTGAGTGGGCAGCTGATGAAACTTCAGTTTGCCCTGGTATGGGATGACTTCGTTACTTCAATTAGAAAAGAAAGTTTCACTTTTGCAGCAAAGATTCACCGGGTTTGCCAAACTCTCACGTCAGTCACAACTTTGCCACACACATTGCACCAAAATCGGGGCAGATTGAACTCCTCTGAGCTTGGTGGAATCACACCAGGATGAATTTATCCCACTGTGTTATTTATTTTCATGCAATTAATGTTATTATTTAGTCTCTCAGACATTGTAGAAAACTGAACTATCAAAGGGAAGCCAAAACTGTCAGAGAGCTACTGAGCTGAACAAAAAAAGACTGGAGACAGCTACGGAGAAACCATGGCAGGCGTCCACAGGGAGTCAGCTCCACAGATAAGCTTCCTGAACTGAAAAGGCCCTATTCTCCCGGCTCAATTCAGATGAGACCATGGAAGGAAGAATAAGACAGCCAGCCTGATCTCAGCTGCCTTCAAGAAGAGACAAGTGGCAGTCACTCATTTACTTGGAGATGAGCTCATTTTGGCTGTTTTGTACTTGAGGAAAACATGTCCGTTTTGTATTGTAACCAGTCTGTGGCACCCAGGACCCCGTGTCATCATAGCGCACACCGTGGCGCTGTGAACTTCCCGGTCGCAGCTGAGAACGTACGTTTTCAAAAGAACGGGCTTCGATCCCACGAACACAAGGGCGGATCTGGAGGCGGGGGGTGCTGCTGCTGTTCGCCTTCTGCTTCCTTCCCTGCTGACTTCAGCAGCACGAGGAAAGATGGGATGAGAGGTGCTGGCACTCGCTCCCCAGCTCTGGAGCTGCAGCAAGTTGCTGTGGGCCAGAGTTCACACCAACCATTTGGGGAGCTTGTACAGCTCGCTGCACACACAAGGCTCTTGTAGCCTGCACTAACTGGGCTGAGCTCAGAGAAGAGCAACAAAGCTGCTCAGGGGTACTGAGAAGCTCCCATATGAGCAGACACTAAAGATACTAGGCCTTCTCAGTGTAGAAAAGAGATGCTTGAGGGGGGACTTCATACGGGTTTACAAAAGACTAAACGGCAAAGAGATTTTCTGTTGACTCTCTCCCAATACAAGAACTAGGAGTTACCGAATGAAACTTGTCAGTGGTCAGTTTAAAATTAATACAAGAAAGGGTTTAGGTTTTTTTCATTAAAGCGTGGAACTCGTTGCTACCAGATGCGGTGCAAACTGCCAGCTTAGCCAGGTTCAAAAATGGATTGGACAAAGTCTTGCAGAAAAGGGGCATCAGTAGCTATTGAGCATGGGAGTTAGCCATTGAGTCACAACTTCCTAGACCTTAAATGCTGGAGGCTGCAAGTGGGAGAGGGAATGGAAAAAAAAACCCTGGTCAGACCCAGCTCACTCTCCGTTTCAGCAGCCATTCTCTGCCGCTGTATGACATGACAAGGACACTGCCTAGATGGATCTGCAGCAGGGGTGAGCAAAACACAGCCCACAGCTCAGATCCAGCCACCAAAGGTTTCTATCCAGCCCATGGTGGGTACCTCAGCCCTTCCCAGCTCAGGGGTGTGGGGCAGCCAGGCATTGGTGCTTGCAGCCAGTCCTGCTGCCCTCAGGTTTGTGGCAGAGAGGGGGCAGTGGGGCAGTCAGCCTTGCCATCCCAGCAGCCCCCACAGCAGTGGCTCACTGCCTGGCTGCCACTACCAGTCTGCTCTGCACCCATTGCTGGGAGCACTGGATGTAGCTGGCAGGTGGGTAGGGTCTCCATGAAGACCAGCCTGGGACCCCCACAGGCAGGGCACACTCAGCGGGGTGGATGGGACGGGCCCAAGGGCAGGTGCAGAGCAGCGTCCAGGAGTGGGACAGGCAGGCAGGGCCAGGATTGCAGGGCAGTGACTGCCCAGGGCAGAGCTGCCATCTGCTCCCTGCATATCCCAGCCCATGCAGGGAGCAAATTGAGGCTCTGGGCCCTGCACTGTCACTGCCCCACGATCCTGGCCCAGATGACCCAATGAGCATATTAAAAGGAGTTAATGCTGTTTGATGCACGTATCCTCTCATTGTTCGAGCCATAGTTGTAAAAGCATATTAAATACATTCTGGTAGCAGTTTATTTTTCAACAGCACAGCACGAAAATCTAATTTTCATTCAAAAGAACAAAAAATGCGGTTTTGTGCTATTCGCTCCAATCTTCACAAAATAATTGCATTTTTTTGGACTGCGTTGTATGTCACTGTCTGTCAGCCAGAAACCACATGAGCAAAGAAATACACAGTGTGTATGATTGTCTGCAACACCGTGGGACTGTGCCTCATAAAAAGTGTGTGTAGGATCAGGTCTTTTCTATAGTTCTGTCTATTTGATATTTTGGAAAATAGTCTTGAAATGAATACTGATGTCTCAAAATCCAATTACTGTACTTGGTGTTCTTCTGGTCATTTTTATGGGTTTACAATCACATTTAACTATATTTCTGCATAGGTGCCACTATTCAAAATGGAACGTTTTGGACTGTTTGAGTTGCAATTTGTTTCGAAGTGTGAAAGAGAAACAAGGGACACACTGTGTTGTGGAATTATTGCAAAAATGCCTACAGAGGATAATTTAGCATTTAGACCAGTGGTTATCAACCACATTAGACTAAGACACCCCTTGTTAGACTCAAGGCCCCCCTCAGAAAATGCCAACTCTTAGCTTTCACTCATGTTTGACTACAAAAAAACACTAGAGCAATTTGTCTGCTGCAAAGAACTCAGGTCAGAATATTTTTGCCACTGTGCAATTCTATATGAACTATCTGGATTTATCTTGTGAATTGTATGTTAGGTGTTTCCACACCTAACAGTGCTAGTATTACGCAGCACCCTGTGGCACCCTTAAAAGGATCCCAGAGCACCCCACAGGGCCCCACACCACGATTGAGAATCACTGATGTAGATCCTCTCCAGACTAAGTCTGAAACCATGATGCCTGAAACACTTTTAAAAGTAATGCAACCAGGTGTAAGCCAGTTGAAAGCAACAGGATTGCAACTATACTACTAATAGCATTATCTGAAGACAGATATAACTGAAGACAGAATCTGAGCTCTGAAACTTTTCTTACCAGTGATGATACAGGAGGAAGAAGAGACCTAACTTGATTCTTCAGCTCTAGTTGTGTTTGTAGGCCTGGAAGTTTGAAAAATATTTTAAATTGAGCAGAACTGATACGCTAGGAAATAGCATGCAGACCAAGGAGCTCATTTTTTTACAAGTCCTTCCCTGTGTAGGATCACGTTTTAATGTAGGTGCAGTAGTTTGACTCCTAAGCATTCATCATCGCTAAGTACAGGCGTTCAAGAAGCCCACAGTGGAAGCGCTCTAACTTTTGAGCTTTACTCTAAGCACCCTGTTTAGGTCAGGAGGAAGCAGAGCACATGTTAGCGCCTGTGGACCTGGACAGCTGTGCTATCCTGGACTCAGTGTCTCTCTGAGAGAGCTGCAGGCTGGAAGGCATTGGTGCAGCAGACGTAGAAGACCGCTGGCCATTTCTCCCCCTTCAAGGACCGTGGACCCCCAGCCCTCGCCAATGCCTGGGGCTCGTGTCAGGCAGCCACACCAAGCCATGGGGTTGCCTATGCCTGCCGCGGTTGTCCCTCTCCCCCACAGTAAAGCCTGGACCAGGAGTGGGGCCATGGGGAAAGGAAGAGCTCCTCCCTTCACCCCCAGTTCTCCCAGTAGATAAGCTGGGGCCACTGGGCTTTGCTTTCACGAGTTGCCCCAGTGACCACCTGGCCTGGTGAGCTGCTGGGCTGTGATCTCCCACATGCTCTGAGCACTGCTGCACCCCTTCAGGACTGGCCTGGACCCACCTGGGGGGCCTGTGCCTACTGGGCAACCAGCAGTGGTCCAGAACCACATGCATTAACTCCTTATTCTGGCATTGCGACTCTCTCAGGGTGTCTCCTCCAAACAGCGGGTGGCCATCGGGAGCACCCAGTCATATGACTCAGCAGCCTGGGCGTAAGCACCCTGTGGCCTGTCCATTTTCCCCATCCGATTTGTCCCTCTACCTGTATCACAGCCCGTGGCAACAGGAGTCCATGGTGCATAGCCTGCCCCATCACAATCAGCCAGCGCCCATTGGACCCCATCCATGCATCAGATCAGGAGGGGGAAAAAGTGCTGTTAAGTTGCTTGCCAGCCTGTCCAGGTCCGGACCCAGGAGTCCGCCTGGCAGCCAGATGCAGGAATCCTTCTACCACGTGTGTCCCTTTCCAGAAGTGGCAGGGAGGGAGGGAGGGAATGAGGGAGGGCAGCTTTTGACAAGGAGGGCATTTTCTCTTGTTCCTGCAGTGGTTGTCCTGTCCCTGACCTGGGGGTGATCTCTGAAAAAAACTGCTGTTTACCCTTCTGCTTGCTGAGCTCGATAAAGGGTATCAATGCTTTTCCATGAGTGCCTTGCGGGGAGAGGGAGCAGCTTACATGCAAGTATTCAGAGTATCTGTGCTTAGGCTCAAGTCTCCCGTGGAGCACAGCATGGCCCTGACAGAAATGGCAGGGACATGTCCATGCAGATTTATGATCCCACTGACTGGGACATGTGATCTTAAGCACTTTAAGTGGGGGGGGGGGGGGCGAGGACTGGCACCTTGGCTAGGCTCCAGGCTTTGGCAGGGGGGAGAAGCGGGCAATTCACCCTCCCCCGACACCCCAGCATTTCTGGCCCCAGCCCCGTGGTAGGCTTCTCAGCCATAATGGCCTGAGAGAGGGCTATAACCACAGGGGGTGGCCTGTGGCAGCCTCATATCCCCCTCACTGCCCCTTCCTTCCCCCCTCCCTTGTTTCCGCCAGGACCTGAGTCCCTGCCATGGTCACGTGGAGCTGTGGCGAACCGCACCATCACGGGTTGCACAGTGTCCTCACACGTGGCCTGATTCATCAGGAGAGCTTCAGAAGAGTGACCCTGTTTGTCTGGTGGTTTGCAAACTCCTGTACAGAGTTTAGGAAATCAACTAGGTTCAGAAGGGAAAGTCAAATCATTGCTGCCTTTGCAGGCAGTAGATTGGGAAGGTGGGGAAATAGTTTCCTCTCCTCCCATTGAAAAATGTGAAGTTTTTTTCCTAAGGGGAACATCATAGACACTGTATCCCAGAGGGTTATTCTTTTTTTATTGTGAGATTGCTCTAGTAAGGGAACACTACATGAAGGTTAGCCAGACCGCTGGATATTACTGTTCATATAGCCAGGAAAAGCAACAATTAAACAACAGTAGCTAATAAAACAAACCATGCAGGACTTGACAAAAAACAGCTAGCTGCAAATGCTTCCAAACCAGGTGACCAGGATTATTAGAAACTGGTTTTAAGACATGAGAGCAGAGAAACACTCTCTGCTTCTTTATGGGCCGCTGAATGCATCCAAAGTTTCTGGGACGTTATATCTGTAAGCAGGACTCAGGGATTTCTGGTCCTGCATCCTGTATTAAGCGCAGGCAGTGTAAGTACTTCTCACAGTCTACATTTTACACATGCATTTGGTTTCCCCAGATAAGTCGTGATGCTACATATTAGTATATATGCATAGGTGTGCTGAGGTAGATTTCAAGCATGTTCAAATACATTTTTTTACTTCTATTAGGGAACTTGCCCACTGCCAGAAATCAGTGCAGAAGAATCAGTTCTTAAGACAGGTTCACTATGGGCAGAAGCAAAATAGCAGCAGACCCGCATTCACCTGCACCCACATTCACGTGTCCCAGCAGCAGCCTGCAGAGGGTTCGGGATTGAGAGTCTGGTCGGGGGTAGAAAGGTAAGAAAGATTTATTGACTTCACACAAACACAACTACGCGTAATAATAACACAAACAATGACAGACAAAAGCAATTCCCGTCAGCAACTTATTGTCAGTCTCCTCTGGTGCCTGATACACAGCGAGCTTCTTTTCCACAAAGTTCAGCGAAGTCAGGCGTCCCTGAACGACACTGTCTGAAGGGTGCCGTGAAGGACCCTGGAATGCAGTCCTTGGGCTCCTCGAGGTCCACAGGCCCACTGATCCAGGCAACAGCTAACTAATCCTTTTCACAGAGTTGTATCTTCCTTCTGAATGTTTTTTAAATATTCCAGCTCATTTATACCTTCTGAATGATACTGATAACGAACGACCGCTCGGATTCCTTTTACTTCAACTGTCCTTAGACTGACCAATTAGCAGTATAAGCTTTGCATTTCTTTGATAAGGTCATTTTAACTGCGCCACAGGGTCTTACTACTTTTAGGCTTTGCTAAATTGACTAGGCTTTACTTTATACAAGGCTTCACTACATCTTAAACTTGAATTAGGCTTTTAGCAACAACATATAGTTTAATATCTGAACAATTACAGAAAAACACTTGGTCTAATCTTCATAGAGCCTTCAGCAAGCACCTGTATCACACAAGCACACTTTTTAGCTGTCACACTCCACCCCTTGCTTGCTGAAGCACTATGATGGCTACAATTGAGATGCTAAAGCTACATGCGCTACATCAGTAAATGGGGTGAGATCTATAAATTTAACTTGCATAGCATGAACAGATTTACAACAACAATGATTGAAACACCGTTTAGCTGTTGCCACTAGGGCAATGCAGAATATTATGATGCTCAAGATGGTTAGCCACGTAGTTGAAATGACACTTGGTGACACACAAATAGTACAGATTACATCATACCATTTACAAGGCTCAGGCATGTTGACAACTAGACTGATGATTCGTCCACCCTCTCGAGCAAGGAGAGCCAACTGAGTGCCTTGCCAAACCTTTGCCTCAAGGCTTTGCAGCTTATTTTTTACTTCATTCTAGTTTTTTAACCGTGGCATGTCTACATCTGATACCCATGCAGTAGGTATCATAAAGTTGAGAGGTATAGTCTCAGAGGAAATTTCTGGCCATTTTAGGGCAGTAGTATGGTTACTTAATTGCAGTAGAGCGACGGCTCCACTTTTAGCTCCTAAGCAACACGAATTGCATAAAGTTCAGGTGGTACCATTTCAATGCAGTAAACGACCTGGTTCTTCCCAACAAACACGTTGCCCTATTGTTACATGTGACACATTAGGTAACTCGTATACGCAGGTCATGTTAGGTGGGCTAGGAGGCCAGCCTCTCCGTAGGGTCCCTAATCCAATCAAGGTGCTACTAATTGGAACTAAGGGGGACTGTGCTACATACCAAGAGCCATCGGGGGTAACTATTTCTCAGATGGGGCGATGCAGATTCCAGTCCCAAAGGCATCCTCCTCCTATCCCCATGTTTAGCAAATAAGCAGTGGTCCAGTTTCCTTCTTTTACCCCCTGCACCAGGAATGAACTTTTTCCTTTATCACAGCCTTCCCAAGTGGTAATCCAGGTACTTTGATAGGGGTATCTCTCTTTAAATGTTGCAGGCATCCCAAGATGCTCTAAGCCAGGGGGCCATTCTCTATTTTTAACGTTGTTTATTATCTGGGAAAATGCATATTTAATGATAACTGGACTTGTGCACATGCAGTACTCCAAATCTGCTTTAAAAGTAGTGTCCATCATGACTTCGGCAAGATGGGCAGTCTCTAATCCTAAATCAGTTAGCAATTCGTCAGTGTGCTCTAAGGTTTTTCCTTCGAGCATGCCTCCCCCAGTGAGCAGCCCTACCACCTGTCAGAGATTGGCTACTCCTTCAGTGTTTTTCTGGGATTTATCCAAGTTGCACACATTCATAGCGGAGTTAAGTCCGTTCCAAAGATAACCTGGAGTATCTCTTCGTCTGCGGGACTTAAGTGCGCTTATGGAACAGAAAATGACTGGCCATTCCCATCTAAGCAACCCTTCAGCTACCCGAGCTCCTGCTGAACAGTTTGGAAAAGTAGCTCAGACATACCATTGTTCTGGTCTGAACAATATTCGGGCAGTGAACAATGAAGCATTTAGGAGGGTTGGGATTCTAACTTGTGACCTCCACCAGGGTGTGGAGTTATACACGGACGGTGTCGGGGCCTCCCATGGGGGAACGGCCAGAGATAGTAGTGAACACCCCATTTTCTCACAGATCACATTTATTCTTCTTACTTTGAGAGCCTGTAACCATGCTTCACCTCCCAGAGAGCGAAAGAGCTCCCACTGTCGCTCATGGGAACGATGCTGTATCGGGGTAATAAATCGGCATTGTCCGGGCAGGATCATAACACTGATTTGCTTTAGGAACCCCACTGGTATAAAAGGATGAGGATAAGTGGTGGAGACTTGTGGATACAGCCCCCCTAACTGGTTGTATTGAAGTGGGTACCATTCCACCACGCCTCTGTGTAGGTATGATTCACAAACCGTGTAATAACTTTGTTGCAACCTGTAACGCACTCTCCTACCTGGTGGGCCTCACACCATCATTGGAGAGTGTTGTCAGCCATAGGAATGGGAGGGGGCAGATCCTCCCATCATCGCAGTGGCTCAAGAGGCCAAACAGATGCAGAATGCACTATTGGGGACACAAACTCAGGGGCGTTGAGCTCAACGGGGCTCTCCTCAGGAAGTGTGTAACAACAAACTCCCAAACGAGCAGAGCTATAACAACCACCTCCCCTCCCACAGTTAGTCTTTCCAGCCTTCAGGTAGGGAATGAACCCAAGATAATAACTGGTGCCACAGGTGCACTGACAGTTACCAGCTTGCCAGTCAACTATCCTGTATCTTCTACTCAGAGACCAGGACGTCACTTGCTCCGGGGTGGCAGGTTTTTTCCAGTATGGATACTGCAGCTGGACCACGTGAAGGCCATCTGAATGCGTTTCTGGGGGATGCTCTTCAGGGTCAGGCTACTTCTTGAGGTTTTCAGGAGCAAGTTCATTAATATCTGGGTAATAAGAAGGATAGTAGACATGCCCTACCCAGGAGACACAACAAGGCATTAATAAAAAGAGTACACTCATAACAGTCCACCACTTCATGATGCCAGTCGATTCAGACTGATGACAGAACTCGTCTTCAGTGGCAGGCTCGATTAGAAATGGCTATGGCTGCACTTGTGGACAGATCCAATCTGTGGGAACAAGACAACAAGGAGCTTGGCTCCCGTTAGGTGAATCTGACTTAAATACCCACCATGTATTATGCATACCTTTTGCTAATAGCGCCCCCCCCCCCATATATCTCCTTGAGGATGCTTCACTACTACTCGATCTCCTGCCTGGAGCTTTCCTGGGTCATCACCCCTAGGTCACTCTACTGCCGACTCGCGGGGACCACCCAATCCAAAGGTCTGCTGCAAAAGCTACCTCCCAGACGGGGTCGGTTATTGGCCCAATTGATAGCTCGATCCAGTTGCAAGTCCCAGTCTTTAAGAGCTGGGCCAGCGGCCAACTGCAAATTGCATTTGAGGATGCCATTGGCTCGCTCTACCAATCCGTTAGACTGCGGATGGTATGGGATGTGATATGTCCATAACATGCTATGTTTCGCGGTCCAGTCATACACAAGATGATTGCGGAAGTGGGGGCCATTATTGCTCTGTAGTTCTGCTAGCAAAGTTTCCAGTGCCGCACAAGTGTCCTGGGCTGTAGCTCTTGCTGAGGCATGGGCAAACATCATTCCTGTGACAACTTCTACAGCTACAAACACATACTGTCGCTTTCGGGAAGTCCGAGGGAGGGGGCCTATACACATTGCCATACCTGCCACACTACCTTTCCTTCACATAATGACAGCGGGACAGTCGGGCAGGGTTTTAATTGCATTTTTACCTCACGGCAAGTGATGCATGCGTTGACTATTTCTTGTGCTTCTTTCTTAGTTACATGAATGTCCCAAGATGCAGCCAGGAGGGCGGTTCCATCATGCCCGGGGTGTCCATGTTGTTGATGTAGCCATTCTGCGGCTCGTTCCCCAGGTGTACAGTGAGAGGAGGAATTGGGTCATGATGGACTAGCCACTTTATCTTTTTCTTCAACATACAAGGTTTCAGCGCTCTCCTCTCTTGTTAGCTGATCAACTCGCCTATTCCACATTGCCTCTGGGCCTTCTCCTGCCTTATTTCCATGTGCTGCACTCACATGTCGGATGTGTAGAGGAAGTTTATCTTGGGCTAACTCCCATAAGGCTTTCCACTCTTCGTGGCTCCAAATGTCTTGTCCTTGTCTTTTAAAGTCCTCTTTATTCCATAGGGGTAGCTATTTAGTACATCCTTCTACTACCATCCAGGAGTCGCTATAAATATAGATGGGCCTTCTAGGATGTGGACCTTCTGTTAATTCCCACACAGCCACACCGAGCACTGCTTGGAGCTCGGCATACTGCGTGCTTTTTCCGAGGCCGTGTGATACTGCTTGCTTGCCATCTCGAATCCTCAAGGCAGCTGCTCTCCAGGCATGACCTTGAGCAGACCCATCTGTGAACCAGACTTCAGCATCAGCTGAGGTCTCCATTTCAGGCGAGAAAGGAGGTGCTTCTTTGATGGGTGAAGGTTCACTGCAGCTTGTTTGATCAGGATAAGCATTAATTGTACTTTCAGTGAATCTTTTAACTAATGCAGGGCGTCCCTTTGGGGTTACTCATTGGACTTGGCTCAAAATGTAATAAATCCACTTTTGGACCATGGTATCTTGGACTCTCCCCCCAGGTGGTAGCTGGCGATCTGGCAGAGCTATTCCAAGGATAGGTATTGGAGTAGTGATAACTGTGGGTAATTCCCCTCTCAGTGCTTCTGTGGCTTCCAGGGCTGCTGTTGCTGCACACAACATCTGGGCTAAGAGAATATACCTTGCTTCTGCCCCTCTCCAGCCTCGGCTCCAGAATCCAAGGGGTTTTCCTTCTGCTTCCAAGGACCCCTTCTGCCACAGGCTCCAGTGTGGTCCTCCTTCCGAGACACCTATATGGAGCCAAAGCTCTCCTTCGGGACGTCATGCTGCTACAGAGGCATGAACAGTTACTGCTTCTTTAAGGGCTTGTAAGGCATATTTATACTCAGGACTCCATTCCCATTTAGTTCTCTTCTTACATAGATTATACAAGGGACAAGCCAATACGCTGAACTCAGGAACATGCATACGCTAAAAATTGAGTGCTCCCAATTGGGCTTGCAGTTCTTTCACATTAGTGGGAATCGAGGTCTCTACTATATTTCTCAGCTCCTCAGCTGGTATTGTGGCCCCCCATTCTGCCATTTTATTCCTAGAAATTCACACTGGGGCCCGACCCTTTGGATTTTTTGTTCAGACAGTGTGAATCCAAAGGTAAGCACTTTCTCTTTCAATGATTTAAAGGCCTTGAGGGCAGCCTCTCTGTCTTGACTGCCTACCATGACATCATCTATGTACAGCCATATGCATACGTCAGGGTACTTTTCTTGAACTTCATGAACTATTGGAGCTAAAACTCCATGAGCCAGGGTGGGGCTGTGTATCCATCCCTGGGGCAACACGGTGTAGGTATACTGCTGCCCTAGCCACGTAAACGCAAATACTGGCCAGTGACTCTCCTGGATGGGAATAGGAAAAAACATGTCTTTGATATCAACGGATCCCATCCACACGAGTCCATAACATAGGATGCTTTCCGTCAAGGCTGGTAGCGATGGGACAGCAGCTGTTAAGGGGTCAGTATAAGCATTCAAAGCTCGAAAGTTAATAGTCAACTGCCACCCTCCTTTTGGCTTGCGCACTGGCCACACTGGATTGTTATGCGGGGAGTGGGTTCGGATAATAGTCCCACTTCTAACTGCTGACTTATGATACACTGGATGGGTTGGGTGGCCTCGGGGGCAGTTCGACACTGGGGTCTGCATACTCCTTTCATGGGAGGCAGGGTTAGTGGGATCATGCTACATCGAGTTACAGCTGTTATAGCCGTTTCTTTTGTTTCTCAGTGAGGCACTGCACACCCAAACTGCCAGTTCTCTTGTTCAAGGGCAAACTGCTGTCCTCTTAATACATTAAGTCCCAGTAAGCTTGGTCCCCTTTTAAGTATTACTGCGGCTGCTGTTACCTTAGAGCCATTAGGTAATGCGAAGGTTGCTTGGACTAGATGTCCTGGTCGTGTGGTGCCTCCAACTCCAATTACTTGATTAGGGGTTCCTTTCTCCCCCTTCCAATCTGCAGAATCTAAAATACAGATCTGGGCACCAGTGTCTAACAGCATATCAATTGACCTTTTACTTTTACCTAATTCAATTGCTTTTTCGCTTGCTTTTTCACTGCAGTGTTTAGCCCACAGCCCTCGCAAAACGTTGGTGGACACTCCATCAATTTGCACTTTATTAAAACCGGCAGCTAACAAGTCTTTCCACAATTTTGCTCACGGGTCTTGGGCCCACCTTCTCCAGCTTTTCCCAACAATTCAGGGGGATCAGGAGGTTTGTCTTTTGCTGAGGCCACCGCCATGGCCTTAGCAGTTTTTGTCGACTTAGCCAGCCCTGGCTTCTGCAAAATGGGTAGAAGCTGCACTAATCACTGTATTGCATCTCTTTCTGGGTGATCTACTGCCTCTGGCTCCAAGGCCAACAAGGCCGAGGTGCACTCTGTTGGTGCTCGTCGGCAAAACCTCCTCCACAGCGGTGCTGTCACAACCTCTGTATCTGGCGTGCGAGTCCAAACCGCTGCACGAATGATTTCAGTTAATGCCAATTGATACAAGCAGCGGACAGCCTCCTCTAAGTTATTCCATGCCCGAGGGGCAGGGCTAAGCTCTTCTTTCATATTACCATAGCTGGCTGCAGTGGCTTGGAGTGCAGCAGAAAACAAAATAACATTTTCATCACCTCTTGCAAACTGATTTAACTGGAGCTCGGGGCGCAGAATGATTTGGGCTGCTTCGGCCCTACTCCCTGAAATTGCAGAAGCTCCTTCACTATACATTCGAACTAGCCAGTCTATCACTGGTTCTCCTGGCTTGGACTTATGTTGTTCCTGTATATCTCTTATTTCCACCCAGGTAAATGAACGTAGCTCTGTTCGGGGATTCCCTCCTTGAGGCCCTAAACGGGTTAATACCACAGGGAAGGCCTGGCTAGTTTCCTCCCTCTGGGCAGGGACATACGGTGGCAGTTCAACATCAGGCTCATCACCAGTCTCCTCCTCTCCCTCTTCCCAGAGCTCAACTTCTGGTCTCTGCTCCTAAAGACATTGTCTGATCTTGTGGAAGGATGGCTCCGCAGTCTGAGCTAACTGTGCCCTCTTCTGGAGGAAAGCGGCTACATGCGCGATCATGATTTTCCTCTCCCTCCTTTCTAAAGTGTCCAAGCGGCTCTGAGCGGCCCGTGTCTCCTCGCACGCCACGCTGTTAGACTCTCTCACGTCTTCTAACTCTTTACGCAGCTGGGTGACCTTGTCCCGGAGCTGGGCGACTTCTTCAGCCCCTAACCACAGGCATGTTGCCAGCAGCCATGACAAACACCCCTTTTTGGGCTAGGGCAGCAGCAGCAAACCTAGCCCAATGATCGGGTACAGTTCCTGGGTCACTCCAGGCAGGTCTCAAACTATCGTTATCCCACCCGGGATTCTGCATCCCCGTTACCTCCTTAAGCAAAGCTACTAACAGGGCCCATGCAACTCCCTCCATTCTGCCCTTTCTCTCCGGACCAGAGCCTCTCAATCCTGTTCATGACGCCAATTTATGTCCCAGCAGCAGCCTGCGGAGGGTTTGGGATTGAGAGTGTGGTCGGGGGTAGAAAGGTAAGAAAGATTTATTGACTTCACACAAACACAACTACGCGTAGTAACAACACAAACAATGACAGACAAAAGCAATTTGCGTCAGCAAGTCTCCTCTGGTGCCTGATACACAGCAAGCTTCTTTTCCACAAAGTTCAGCAAAGTCAGGCGTCCCTGAACGACACTGTCTGAAGGGTGCCGTGAAGGACCCTGGAATGCAGTCCTTGGGCTCCTCGAGGTCCACAGGCCCCCTGATCTAGGCAACAGCTAACTAATCCTTTTCACAGAGCTGTATCTTCCTTCTGAATGGTTTCCAAATATTCCAGCGCATTTATAGCTTCTGAATGATACTGATAACGAATGATTGCTCAGATTCCTTTTACTTCAACTGTCCTTAGACTGACCAATTAGCAGTACAAGCTTTGCATTTCTTTGATAAGGTCATTTTAACTGCGCCACAGGGTCTTACACTTTTAGGCTTTGCTAAATTGACTAGGCTTTCCTTTATACAAGGCTTCACTACATTGAATTAGGCTTTTAGCAACAACATATAGTTTAATATCTGAACAATTACAGAAAAACACTTGGTCTAATCTTCATAGAGCCTTCAGCAAGCACCTGTATCACACGGGCACACTTTTTAGCTGTCACAACATGCACCCATGGCAATATGCAGGAAGACAGGGGTGGGCAATTATTTGGGCTGGAGGGCTGCAGAAGGAGTTTTAGTGAGCTGTTGAGGGCTGTGGTGGGGGCTGACCCTGCCTCAGGGCCCATGGCTATTTATAATACCTAGCATGGTGGGAGGATGGGAGAGCAGAGGAGATGCCAATTGATCCTATTCAGCCCCGGGGCCCATCTGCCCCACGCCCACTACTGGGGGTGCTGGATGAAGCAGGAAAGTAGTCAGTCTCCTTGGAAACCAGCCCAGGACCCCCAGGGGCAGGGGTGCTCGGCTGCCCAGATGGGATGGGGCTGTGAGTGGGCAAGGAGCAGCATCCGGGAGCGGGATGGGCAGCCAGGGCTGGGATCACAGGGCAGTGACAGTGCAGGGCTGGGTCCTGGGGCAGAGCCATGATCTGCTCCCTCCATGTCCCTGCGATGGGCGCCAGTCCCATGGGCAGTTGCTGCCTGCAGAACTAGCGTCCATCACAGGGATGAGCATCCCAGCATCCCCTTCTTCCCCATGGAGACCCTGCCCACCTGCCTGCCCATCCATCCAGTGTCCCCGGCTGTGGATGTGGGGGAGACAGCCCACTGTGCCCAGGCAATGGGGTCACAACTGTGTCTGGTGACAGTAGCAGAGACACTGGCAGCAGCAGCCAGAAGGAGCTGCCACTGCGGGGGCTGCTGGGAAGTCGAGTCTGGTCACCATGCCACCTGTGCCACACCACCCAGCCCTGCAGACTACAGCTTCTGACATGCCCAACAACCAAGTGTGGGGATAGGGTGGGCTGTCCTCCATGCCAGGCAGCACCTCTATGCCCAGGGTGGCAGGATTGGCTGCACCAAGGCTGGGGCTGCCACCCATGCCAAAAGACCTGCAACAGGCCAGATACAATTACTTGGTGGGCTGGATCCAGCCTGCGGGCTGTATTTTGCCCACTCCTGCAATAAGAGAAATTCAGCAACAAGTCGTTTTCTTTGTGTGGATGGATCTATGCTACCTGGAGGGAGGATGCAGGCAGGCCTGGGGAAAGAAGCTTTGCTGACTCTTGTCAGTGATAACCTGGGCATAGGGCCAGCCTGACACTTGGGCAAAGGAGATGAGCTCTAGCCTAAGCTATACCGCGGCTCTGCAAGGAGGGGTGAGTGGGGTGCTACAATGCTCCACGAGATGTTGGCAGAATGTGACCTACCCTGAGTCAGGATGGGAAGCGGTCATAGGTGACTGGTAGGGGGTGCACGGGCATGCACGTGCCCCCCGACAGGGCCGGCGCCCTCCCCAACAGCCGACACTGATGCTGTCGGTAGGGCTGGTGCCCCCTCTAACAGGACCGCCACCATCAGCAGCTTCTGTGAGTGCACCCCCAGATTCAGGAGGCACCAGTCACTCATGGAGGTGGTACAGATGTTCATTTTTTCACCACCTACCACACAATAAGTGTAACTTCTGTACCTGGCCCATGCTCATAAGAACCAGCACAAGGTGAAAAAAGGACCAAGTTATGCTAGCAGCATTCTCTTGAATGCAGTGAACAGGCCTGTAATAGCCAGCATCAAACCTACAGCGTGCCAAAGTAAAGAGTGGCTTTGTAAAACCGGACTCAGAGGGTAGTTACATGCAACATTTACCCAAACTTTGAGGAACGTGGCAATGGGGAGGTAAGGCTTTCAAATAGAGAGCTCAAAGGGAAGTCCACCACTAACCAGAGATACCGTGTAACCAGAATTGTCGCAGCTGTTAGAAGTATTAAAATGCATTGCACAGAATCAGTTCCCTGACAATTATTCCCATTAAGTGGACATGCCGCATATCTGGATGCCAATTAAATTACATTGTCTGAATTATGATTAATGAGGCTGAACCTGTATTTTTATGCTGGATACCCAAATGGCTTGAAATGATCATTGGCTAACAAGATTATTCCTTCTATCTGACACATTTCTGTACTAAAAAGAAAGGAACAGAATGATACTTTGCGGCATGGAAGAAAAAGGATCTCTGAATCTTTAATGTAACCTATTAAAATCAATGCTGTTAAGTTTCTTTCTTCAGTGAATACAGAAAGTTCACCTTGGAAACTCATACTAGTATGATACTGAATCTGAGAGCTGCATGCTAAATTGTCTACTCCCCACATGCTATTTTTGATGGGATACCCTCACTCTATGCACTTTTTAACAAGATAAACTTCTCAGTCTTGATGTTACTGTTACCTATAGTTTGCATATATTTAAATATACTGTAACAGATGTAAGAAAATATTGTTTTTTCATGGAGGAGGGGGAAACCATTTTTAAATACTTTTTAGGTACAATTTTAAGCATGAGAAGTTGGTTTAAGCACTTGCTGCCCAGAAGCTGTATTAATGAGGTACACACATATATACTGATAGCTACACTAACTTAAAGTTCTTGTAGCAGAGGACATCATTTCTTTGGGTGATATTTTTTTATTGGACCAACTGCATAGTTAGGATAGTTAGACACGTTTCTGAATGCAAGACATCCTTCTTCAGGTCTGAGGAGAAAAGCAAGCCCAGCAATAGTAAAAAGCTGTCTGTAGAGTTGTGAAAGGTGAGGGGAACTAGAAATTCCCAGGGAAGCAGGTGGGTTATAATGTGCCATAAAACCAATAGAGGTGCTAAGTCTTGGTTCCTAGTGTCCAGCCAGCTTATGAATTGTTGCTCCCAAGTTGGCCTTTTAAAGGTGTTAGGCAGAGTTTCCTTGAGCACGAAGACAGTGAGGAACGTGCTCCTAATTGTGTCCGTGTATCCCTGTCCTTCGTATTTTTTTCTGAGATAGCTCGTGCTGGTGTGTACTTGCTTTCTAATTTCACCCATATACTTACCATCAGACCCAGGAGAGGTATGTAAGGAGGCAGTCCAACCGACCAGGGGAGCAGCAAACAGAGGGAAGCAAACAGGACAGGGAAAAGGGAACCCTTCAGATCAAGGAACAGCAAACAGGCCAGCTACAGAGGAGTTTGGTAGGGTTTGGTTTCTCTGCTTGGAAAGAGAGACACAAAGTAGAGGCAGCAGAATGAAGACCCAGAGACATGGCTGGAGGATGTTGCGCTCCCAGAGCCACCGCCACGTCCAGCTCTTCCTCTACTTCCACCTGCAAGGTGTCTGTCCAAACAGGACTGCACGCCGTCGAGACTCCCACACGGGTCCTGGCTTGGTGCTATGCAAACTGTGGCTTGCAAACTCCTTCCAGTGTCAACCAAGTAGGGAAGTGCCTGCAATGTGAGCAGTGCCTTCTGGTGGTGTCCCTCAGGGAGAAGGCAGGAGAGCTACAGGAGGAGGTAAGAAAGGCTATGAAGCATCCTCCGCCATGAGGACTTCATCGATTCGGTGTTGGAGGAAACCTCTAGGACTGTGGAGGAAGGACTGCCAGAGGTGGTGCTAGAAAAGGAAGAGGGCATCCACTCCCAGGAAGGTGGAAGCTGGAAGCTTGTATCTTCTGGCAGCAAGAAAATGTCGTCATCCTCGTGTGCTGTGGTTTGCCTGGAGAACAGATACGGAGCTCTAGCAACAGAGGAGGAGGAGCTCAATCCACTGGTGGACAGCTAGTCACTTCAGATAATGCACAGAGGAAGCTTTTGAAGAGCGTTGAAGACAACTTACCCGATGCAAGTGTTGGAGAGACCAACTAGAGGTTGAGTTCTTCTTGATATACTATTCACGAACAAGGAAGAACTGGTGGAAGTGGATGGCAAGTTGGGCAGCAGTGAGCATGAGACGACTGAGTTCAGGATCGTGAAAGGAAAGGAAGGAAGGAAGGAAGGAGAGCAGCAGAGTAAGGACCCCGGACTTCAGAAAAGCAGACTTGGACTCCCTCTGGGAACTGATGGGCAGGATCCCCTGGGAGGCCCGTCTGAGGGGGAGAGGACTCCAGGAGATCTGGTTGTATTTTAAAGAAACCTTACTGAAGGTGCAGAAACAAACCACCCCGATGTGCAGGAAGACTAGCAAGTCTGGCAGGTGACCAGTCGGGCTTAGCAGGGAACTCTTCAGTGAACTTAAACACTAAAAGGAAGCTTACAAGAAGTGGAAGTTTGGACAAAAACTAGGGAGGACTAAAAGAGCACTGCTCGGGTATAGTTTCATAGTTGGTCGGGTCGGAACGGACCTAAGCAGATCATCTAGTCTGACCCCCTGCCCTGGGCAGGAAAGGATGCTGGGGTCAAATGACCCCAGCTAGGTGGCTGTCTAGCCTCCTTTTGAAGACCCGCAGGGTAGGGGCAAGCACCACTTCCCTTGGAAGTTGGTTCCAGCTCCTAGCCACCCTGACAGTGAAGTAGCGCCTCCTCTTGTGTAGCCTGAATCTACTTTCAGTCAACTTATGGCCGTTGTTCCTCGTTACTCCTGGTAGTGCTCGGGGGAACAGGGACTCTCCCATTGCCTGCTGGTCTCCCTTGGCCAGTTTATAGAAGATCACCAGGTCCCCTCTCAGCCTTCTCTTGTGGAGGCTGAACAGGTTCAGGTCTTGTAGCCTCTCCTTTTAGGGCCTGCCCTGCTGCCCCTAATCATGCAGGTGGCCCTACTCTGGACCCTCTCCATGTTGTCCACATCCCTCCTGAAGTGCGGCGCCCAGAACTGGACGCAGTACTCCAACTGCGGCCTGACCAGTGCCGCGTAGAGGGGGAGGATCACCTCCTCGGACCTGCTCGTGATGCATCTGTGGATGCATGACAAGGTGTAGCTGGCCTTCCTGACCGTGTCCCCACACTGTCGGCCCATGTTCATTTTGGCATCAGTAATGACTCCAAGATCCTTTTCTGCCTCTGCACTGGCGAGAAGGGAGTTCCTCAACCTGTAGGTCTGCTGCTGGTTCTTCCTCCCCAGGTGCAGCACCTTGCACTTGTCAGTGTTGAAACCCATCCTGTTCTCATCCGCCCACCCCTGTAACCTGTCTAGGTCCAATTGCAGCCTATTCCTCCCTTCTAGCGTGCTCACTTCTCCCTACATCTTAGTGTCATCTGCAAACTTGAACAAGGTGCTTTGCACCCCCTCGTCCAAATCGCCAATAAAGATATTAAATGGTGTTGACCCGAGGACCGAGCCCTGGGGACCCCACTGCCCACATCCCTCCAGGTCGAAAATGACCCGTCCACCACCACTCTCTGGGTGCGGCCCTCCAGCCAATTCGGCTAGGAACCTACGCGAGCGGTCAGACCTGGCTGACTGCTCTTCCCAGCAAATGTCTGGGTAGTTTAGGTCACCCATGATGACCACATCCCTTGACTTAACTTCCTCCGTGAGCTGAGCTGCAAATTCCTGGTCCAGCTCTTCTCCCGGGTTAGGTGGTCTGTAGCAGACCCCCACCGTTAGACCCCTTCCCCCCGACCCCCTTGTATTCTGACCCAGCTCTGGGCTGCTCGGCTCCCTGCTTCAGGCCCCGGGGATGCCACTGGGTCCAGGAATGGGTCCAGGGCTGCGGGGAAAGTGGACAAGGTTTTCCTAAACAGACCAGCCCTGACAGGACAGCCCTAAATTCTCATGGGGCAACTCTCCTTTCCTCAAGTGTGTGCTTGGCTCCAGGGTCACACTGCCCAAGCCCGTGGCTCCCATCAGGCGGGTGACCTCCCTGCGTCATTGAAGGTCTGCCAGGGGGTGAGTCACTCGAGACATGCCCTGTCCATGTGTTCTCTTTCTAATGCAGGGGTGGGCAAAATATGGCCCGTGGGCTGCATCTGGCCTGCTGGTAGGCAGCTGCGAAGTCATGGGATCTGACCCACAGGAAGCCGGCAGCTCTGGTTATTGCATTGTGCCAGGCAGGCGGGCATGTGCCAGACCTGTCAGCAGCTTACGCCAGCTCCTGCCCCATGCCCCAGAATCAGCACTGGGCTTGCACCAGCATCAGCTTTAGATGCTGCTGGCAGGTGCTGGGTGCGGATCAGGGCTGCTGCCCGGGGCTGCAGCTGATGCCCTGATGCAGCAGTAAAAGCTGCAGACCTGGGCAGATGTCCTTTTCCCCAGCGGGAACAGCTGATGCCAACACACTCCCAGTGCTGGTGTAAGCTGTGGGGACGTATTGTAGGTGCGGGACACTTTGTTGCGGGGAGGGAGGTGGAAGGAGGCAGAGACAGAGGCAGGCGGCCCTGCCCACGAGGCACAGTGGCAACTGGTGCTGGGAAAAAGCAGGACCTGGCATCAGGCATGCTTGACTGTGGCTGCCCAGAGCCCACACTGAGGCTGCCCTGCAGCTCCTCCCCACCGCTGCCGCCAGCACCACCTCCAGACCACCCTGGGCCCTCGGGGCAGTGGTGGTGGGGAGGAGACACAGGACAGCCCCAGCTCTTCATGGGCAGGGGGTGGGCAGGGCTGCCTCTGTCTCCCCCTCCCCGCTGCACCTGAACCATGAAGCACCTACAGCGCGTCTCCACAGCTTCCACCAGCTCCCAGCCCGTGTGCCAGAAACAGCGCTGGGAGGGCGCTGGCATCACCTGTGGATGCAACTGGCAGGTTTCTGCTGGGGATCGGGGCGTCTGCCCAAGCCGCTCTTCGGGGTAGTGGCCCAGAGGCAGGGCTGGTGGGGGTGGACCCCCGTGGCTGAGCTGCTCCTGCTGAAGCTGCTGCCCGTGCCCATGCCAGCTCCCACCCACCTGCAGCCCCACCCCGAGGTGGTCAGTGGGCCCACCCCGGCTCTAAAGCATACGCTGCTTGCCACTGTGGGAGGCAGGAGCTTGGGGGAGACTGACCACTGGTCTGACCCACCACAGCCCTGCTGATGCCCTTACGTCCAGGGGGCGATTCCCAGCAGAGGAGGAAAGGGCAGAGCCCAGCACTGCCAACCCTGGGCTACATGGGCTTGTGTAGGGCTCCCTGCAGCCCCCACAGGCACAAGTCTGCAGTGCACGTCCCCAGGCACCAGCATCACATGGCTGAGCTGGACTGTCCTGGCCCTGTGCTGCTTCCAACCTTGCATGCACTGGTGCCAGAGCAGCCACGCATGTCCCAAGCCCTGCTCAGCACAGCGCAGTGCCCAGGCCCCAGACCCACGAGAGGAGGAAAGTAGCTGAGAAAGTGATGATCAGGGCCTCACTTGCAGCATCTAAGACTGTCACATACCCCTCGTAGCCCAGGCAAACCTCAGCAAACCTCATGCAATTCTCCCCTGTTCATCTACTAGCTGAGTGGGAACAGGGACATCTCCAGTGGTGGTGAAGTGCCAGGATCCAGGACAGGGACATTTCTACCTGGGAGAAGTGGGACAATCGGTGCCTTCTCCTTTGCCTGGGGGAGGGTGAGGGAGCCCGAAAGCTTGCAAATAATAACTTTTTTTGCAACTATACTTGGTCTAATAGAAGATATCGCCCTGCAGTATCTGGTATAACCACTTCTTTCACCGTCCCTTTTTCACTTCCTCCTAACTTTGGAACACTTTTTCTTTCCAGATTAAAAGTGCTCATGCTTCATCTCACCAACAAATAAATACTGTTCCTGGAAATGGTCAGTGAGTTTAGCTCCCCTGGTTTTGTGTCCATGTGTGAGAGGAGAAAACGGCACTTTCCTGTTGGCTGCACTCACAGGTCATAACTCAGACCTGAGCTGGCTGCAACTAGCTCAAACGGACCTGGGTCTATAGCTGTGCTGAGGCACAGGGCACTGTGTTCAAACATCTGCTTAATGCATCAAGATGGTGTGCAAGTCTTTGGGGCCTGGACCTGTGGTTCTGGTCATTAGAGACCTTCGTGTAAGCACCGCAGTTCATCAAGGATGAGCCTTTTTGCAGGTAAGAGTACATGGATGTGGAAATTGTGGGTGGGTGCAGCTACCAGGCCACACTTCAGAGGTAAGCTGAACTTTGAGCTGACTTAAGAGTTCAACATGTCCACTCTAGACACTTCAGAGATGAGAAAGGGCCACGGGGTGGTGGGGACAGAAGAAAGGGGAGGTGGCGGTTGTACACAATCCAAAACGAGGTCTTACTTTGTAAAGCTGTGTTCCTGCTGGGAGTCGTACCCTTCTCAATCCTTGATTATATCTGTATCTAGATCTATCTCGTCCATAATGGCCCGAAGAATAATGGAGAAAACTCGAACTAATTGGAAATCGTTGGGTATTGGTTTCCCTCAAGAGTCTGAGAAGGAGGCTGCTCTTTCTCCATGCCGCTTTCTGCTGTACTTGTTTCCCAAATACCAAGTGTTATCTCTGAAAAATGTGATGAGGAACAAATTGTGAAAACGGTTCTCGGTTTTCTTCATTTCCTACTGCCATGCTCTGAGCAGCAGGCTGGGGTCCTGACGCCGGAGCCGTCCAAGAGCCAAGTGTCTGCTTTCACTCCAATGACTTTCACTTCCCCGAGGGATGTCTGAACACCTGGTGGCTGCCTGAACATCCCAGGGCCAGCCACGCACAAAACACCAGCTAACTCCTAATGTTATCATAATTTCAGTACAATATTAATGAATGCTTAATCAAAGGGAGGAGGAAGAGCAGTAGGGTTGCACAAGGAACAGTAGGATTGCAAGTACGTCTTGTTAAGAAGCATTTTGACTTTTGAAAAGACACCTTGTTCATGAGAGAGCAACTGTTGAAAAAGATGACCTTTAACCAGACTGTTTAACTAATAAATATTTTATTGCATTAAATAATAGAAACAGAAATGTTTTAACTATATACAGTTGGCCATCTCAGGAATGGAGGTTGCGCAGCCATTCTGCAGACCCTGTCTGGATGCACGTCCATGCTTTTGCCACATGTAGATGAAAACCGGAACTGACCCAGGCTGGGGGCTAAAAACCTGATCCTGCCAAACCTTCCCGGAGCCCAGAAATCCCCTGCAGATCCTGCATACCCATAATCCCTCCCGCGGATTGTGCTTACCCTCCACCCTCCCAGATTGTGCCTACCCATTCCCCACCCAACCCCCCATGCATTGCACCCCCCCACCCCCTTCCCCTGCAGACATCCCCTGCCCCCTGCCCCTCTGCCGATGCCCCCCTATCTAGGGTTACCGGGGGGAGCAGGGAAACGTGGGTTGGGAATGAGGAGCACCAGCAGGGCTGGGGGAGGTCAGGAGTGAGGGATGCCGGTAGGGCTGGGAGGGAGCGGGGGGCTGCACACCTGAGACACCTGAGCTGGAGCAGGCATTTCTCAGTTAAACAGGCTCTGTGCACCCAGCCAGGGGCGTACACACACGACTTCCCCAAACCATTTCTATTGCATACGGATGCCTCCAACGCGGCAGTAGGTGCGGTGCTGTCCCAGACACGGGAGGTGGGGAACATCCAGTGGCCTCCATTAGTCAATATTGCTATTGGGTCTGCTCCCCAGTGGGACACATGGGTTCATGCCTGTTGTGTCCCTGGGAGCCGAACACGCGGGCGCCCCAGCGAAGAGCCAGGAGGTAGGAGCTCGGCCGTGAGAGGGGGCAAGTGAGCCCAGGGGTGCTTGTACAGCATGAGGAAGTGTGAGTGTGTGCGTCAGTGAGTGTGTGCACGTGTGCGTTTGGGGCCATGCTGGGCAGGACATGTCAGCTGAGTGGAGCCCGGGAGGGAACCCCCCCCGCAAGTCCCTACTTAGCTGAGCCCCCCCGGGAGCCCCGGGAACAGAGCGCACGAACAGGTGCAGCCCAACTGGGAAGCAGCGGTTTGCACAGGAGCTCGTGCAGAAGGGCACGTACAGGGCGCCCAGAGGGCTGCTCCAAGCAAGCGGCCTGAGCCCACGGGCCTGAAGAGCAGCTGCTGAGACCAGGTAAGTACGAGACGTAGTTCGCAGCCGTGGCAGTGGCTCACCGTGCCTGTCAGCTTCAGCTTCCCCGCACCCAGACCCCAGGCAGACAGAGCGTGCAGCCCTGGCCCTGGACGGCGGGGCTGCCTGGGGTGGCAGCGGTGCTGGCCCCGAGCACAGGCGCTCCCCCACTTGTGGGATGTGCTCCTTGCTGGAGTCCCTGGAGGGCCGAGTGCAGTAGCCTGAGCAGGAGGGACGCCAGCTGTGCACATCGGGGCCTATGAAGACCACATGGACAACTACCGCCGGGCCCTACTCCAGGGAAACGGCACAGAGAAGAAGGATGGGGAGGAGAAGTGGGAGGAGGTGGCCACGAAGAAGACTGGCCACAAAAACCCCCTGGAGCTACCTGGAAAACAGTCGTCTCCAGGTCCAGCGCACGCAGAGCTGGGCCACTCCTCCCTGGCACTGCACTACAGGTAGCTCCCCACCCCAAGCAGGAGACTCCGACAGAGACACCGGAGGAGGAGGTAAGTGCTCAGGGGGTAAGTATTCCCACCCAGAGGAGGGCACGCTGGGTGGGGGGAAATCTCTCCTGAGGGGCACGGAGGGACCTATCTGCCGTCCGGACCCCTTAGCCCGAGAGGTCTGCCCGGGGACTTGCACCCAGGAAAGCTCCCTTGTGCAGGACACGAACAAAACTTCTTTGCAAAATGCTAACGGTCTGGTTCTCTCACAGCGTCTCAGGACATCGAGGGGGTCAGCTGGGGCCTCAGCTGCCTGTACGCCAGTGCCAGGAGCATGGGGAACAAGCAGGAGGAGCTAGCCCGCCGGCTCCTAGTGGGCAATATGACCTGGCAGGGATCGCAGAGGGGAGGCTGCAGGTGCTGCCTGGGACAGGCGGCAGCAGCAATTATCGCTGGTGCTCGCTGCGCCCCATGCCCAGTGCTGGTCCCAGGTGACAGGACAGCCTCCTCTCGTCCAGGGCACAGATCCAGGGGATCACACCACCGGGAGGGCTACGGAGATTTGCTGGACTCCTAAGAGATTATGTTTGCACTTGTGCCTGGCATCTTGGGCATCATACTCATGCTGGTGCTAGCACTGGGCCTCCTTGTCCACCATCCCCATCTGCGTCAGCTCTAGCTCTTGCTTGGGCTTGCACTCCTCAGCTTCCAGCTGCAGCTGGGATTTGCACAAGTCCCACTCAGAGGACGGCCCCTCGGGTTCTGCATGGACGCGCGGAGGTGATCTTGTGGCCTGGTTATCATCACACAGGATCTGAATCAGGTCTTCTCTCCTCTGCTCCTTCCTCTCTTTCATCACCTCTTTCAAGTTGACCACAGTCATGTGGTCATACTCGTCAGCCATTCCAGCTATCTACACTGCCCACTTGACCCAATGCCAAATGAGAGAGTGTTTGCTCCAGGGTTTCCAGCGACTCTGTTCCCTTCCCCAAATGATGCCTTCAAGACAGCAGGTTGTCAGATCCCACAGCTACCATGACACGTGGTGGGCCGGTAGCAGGTATTCCTGTGTTGAGCCATCTGCCTCACTGCGCCCAACCACCTTCCAGGCTCCAAGTGCCTCAATGGGGGCACCTCACGTCCAGCCGACCCCACTCCTGGTGCACACCTGCAAGCCTGGGGGTCATGAAGCCACCATCCACGATCTGGACTGATCTTGGCCCTGTGCCCCATGGGAAACACAGGCCTAGTAGTCCTTGATGGTATTTGATCCACTGCAAGAACTTGGGGTGCTTCCCTGTCTGAAGCAGAAATTGTGGTCCCCCTTACTCAACCAAACCAAGGGGATCCCAAGGCATAAAGTACACCCTCTCCCAATGTGTCTCCCATGCTAGGTGCAGAGGAGAACTTTATTGGTTACAAGGAGCAGGATTTAGATAGGGAACAGGATAGAGCAATATCAGAGAAATCCCTTAAAGCAAACTGTGACATGGTAGCCTTTAATCACACATCTGAGTCACTGCACGCAACGTATTTAGTTAATAGGGCTGTGAGAAATGTCATGGGGTGTTTCATTTCAAAGCTGTTTCAAAGTGTTTCAAGCTGAAAAGAGTGAGATTGAAACAAGACAAAAGGATTCCAAATGAAAGAAGAAGCCTCTCGTCCAGGGTGGAGATCCAGGGGCTTGCACCCCTGGGAGGACTGCTGGGCTGTGCCACACTATTCCTGGGGGTGCAAGCTCCTGTATCTGTGCCGGATGAGGGGAGGCTGCAGCTGCTGCCTGGGACAGGAGGCAGCAGCATTTATCTCCAATGCTGGGTGCAGCCTGTACCCCCGGGAAGGCTGCCACCCTGTGCCGGACTCCTTCCAGGGATGCCAGCCCCAGATTTGTGAGCCACATGAAAGGAGGCTGCCCTGTCACCTGAGACCGGTGCTGAAGCCAAGTAAGCCCAGCTTCGAAACTCAAACGACTTTGAAACTGTCTAAATGTTTTGAGTTCCCTCGTTTCCTTTTGAAGCTGTTTCAAATCCTTTTGTTTTGTTTCAATGTCACTCTTTTGAGCTCAAAACGCATTGAAACAGCTTTGAAATGAAAGACCTGGGAAAAATGTGCACAGCCCTACTAACGAAATATATAGCCTGCATTAACCCAGATGTGTGATCAAAGGCTACCATGCCACCGAATGCTCGAAGGGATTTCTCTGATACTGTGCTATCCTGTGCCTTATTCCAAGCCTACTCCTTGTAACCAATACATTTCTCCTGTGTACCAAGCGTGGGAGACTCGTTGGGAGAGGGTGTACTTTATGCCTTGGGATCCCCTTGGTTCAGGGGAATAAGGGAACCCACTATTTCTGCTTCAGACAGGGAAGCACCCTGAGTTCTTGCAGTGGATCAAATACCGTCAAGGACTACTAGGCCTGTTTTTTCCATGGGGAGCAGGGCCAAGATCAGTCTAGATCATGGATGGTGGCTTCATGACCCCCAGGCTTGCAGGTGTGCTCCAGGAGTGGGGTCGGCTGGACGTGAGGTGCCCCCACGGAGGCACTTGCAGCCTGGAAGGTGGTTGGGCGCAGTGAGGTGGATGGCTCAATGCGAAGCAGCATCTACTGGCCCACGTGTCATGAAAGTTGTGGGATCTGACATCCTGATGTCTTGAAGTCATCATTTGGGGAAGGGAACAGAGTCGCTGGAAACCCTGGAGCAAACAATCTCTCATTTGGCATTGGGTCAAGTGGGCAGTGTAGATAGCTGGAATGGCTGACAAGTATGACCACATGACTGTGGTCAACTTGAAAGAGGTGATGAAAGAGAGGGAAAGGAGCCAATGAGAGAAGACCTGATTCAGATCCTGTGTGATGATGATCGGGCCGCAAGTTCACCTCCACGTGTCCATGCAGAACCCGAGGGGCCATCCTCTGAGTGGGACTTCTGCAAATCCCAGCTGCAGCTGGAAGCTGAGGAGTGCAAGCCCAAGCAAGAGCTAGAGCTGAAGCGAATGGAGATGGTGGAGAAGGAGGCCCAGTGCCAGCACAACGAGGCCCAGCGCCAACGTGAGCATGATGCCTGAGAGGCCAGGTTCAAGTGCAAACACGGTCTCGCCGGACTCAGCATGCAGTCAAACACTGGAGTCGCAGGAGCTTAGCCAGCCCCAGCTGCTCCCCTCAGCCCGAACACCCCAATCTTCTCTCACAACCAACACGGAGATACCCCAGAAGCGTTCCTAAATCATTTTGAAAACAAGCATGCCAATGGAAGCTGGCAGCCAGCGAACAGGGACTGCAACAGGGGAGCAGTTTGCGGCAGTTTCCAGGCCAGTCGTGGGCAGGAGCACGTGGGGGCTTATGACAGAGACTTCAGGTAAGTGAAGGAGGAGGGGTGTTATTATGGGGTGACACGGAGCGCAGCCAAGGCCCCTGCCCTGCTGCTGCCTCCAGCCAGCAGCTCCTGGGAGGCGTCCACCCAGATAGGCCCCTTGGGTGGGTCAACAGTGCCCAGACCCCTGTCTGCGGGAGGTGCCTGGAGGGACCTCTCAGGACTGGGGGTAGCGTGGGGGCCGGGGGTCCCTTACCTGTCCCACCCGTGCCCGGATTGAGGCCCTAGAGGGGCAGGAGAGGGGGCTCCAGGCAGAGGTGAGCAGGCGGCAGGGGTTCGGGGCAATGGCAGAAGAGATTGATGTCCTCTTTCATTCTCTGCAGGACAAGGGAGGAGCACCAGGAGGTATGTGGGGGTGAGAAAGGGGCTGTGGGTTGGGAGTGAGGGGCACCGGCAGGGCTGGGGGGGCAGAGGGAAGGGCATATACCCCTTCCCCCACCCGGGTGTCTGCTTCTTTGCAATTGCAAACCCTAACCCCATCCCCCGCTTCAAACAAACCTCCCTCCCATTTCCCCCTATCCCTCCCATGCCTGCACCCCAACCCCCCGCAGGTTCCCAGGGTCCCCCAGCCTGACAGCAGGATTTATGGCAGTTCTTCATCGGATTCTGACTCTGAATCATCTCTGTAGGTGCTGCCTCTTTTTTGTTGGGCATGGTACAAACTGAAACGTGCCTTTTTTTTGAGTGAAAGGGCTGCAGGGCATTTGCTGCTCATTCCATAAAATACATTGGCTCTTTCTGGGAAGACGAGCTCTGCAGAAAGAGAAAAGCAAAGAAGCGTCGAGTGATTTACTCTGGATAGTAACACTACAAGCAAAAATGGGGGAGCGTTCAGAGGTGCATTCTGGCTGGGCACGTGCCACTTGGAAGTCTAAATGAGGTTCTTTAATTGGGTTTTTACTAGTTATAACACCTCCTTTCCCACCAGCAGCAAAAGTATGAGAAGATGTTGGACCATCCAAAGTCATGCGTCTGGAAGTCTGAGAACACCAAACTTACCTGTGCACTAAATGAAACCGTTTTCTGGCTCGGAGATCACTGACTACAGACAGTAGCACGATGTATACACACAGGGCTGTACGTGTAGGTTGAAAGACAACCGTTTGATTTGCTTCCTTAATGCATCATTTCCATGTGTGGTTGTCTACAGCTTGCACGTGTTGGGTTCTTTATTCAACAACTAGGGCAAGACAAATTCTTTTCCATTCAGCTGAGACAACACCTTTACCTCCTCATGCACCAAGAACAGGGGTTGGACTTTGCCTTTTGGCAGCAGAGGAGATTGCTGCTCCCGGAGCTCACAGGTCCCTGTCTGCTAGCAATGGGAGACAGCTGTTTTCTGGAGAGGGGTGTGTGTGGGGAGGGGCACACTGGGGCGCTGGGTTGCTGGGTGCCAGAGGTGAGCAGAAAGAAGCCTGCTCAGCCTGGCTTTCTCCCCTCCCTTTGCATCCTCCCTGTCTTCACTGGCTCTGAAAGAGGGCTGGTAAACCCAGGGCAAGGCCTGATACTGCTGCTGATTTGATGGTGATGATATTTTGACCTCGCAATGGTCAGGGATTGATGGTAGACTCTCCTCCTGCCACTCAAGATACCCAGCAGGCTTAGGGCTTGCCAAACACTGCAAGTGCAATGCCTACAATCCAGTAGCCCTCTGTGAAGGTGAAGCTGTTCTGTGGGTAATTCTCTGGATTGATACAGTGCTTTCCCTAGTAGGGTCTTTGACCATAAGTATGGCTTTTGGCATGACAATAGTTCAAATAAATAGTAAAGATTAGCAGGGGCATGCACAGGCTCAAACAACTGGTGGCCAGGGTCCCATGGAACGTAAGTTTAAAGGAAAAAGGAATTGGGGAAATTGGTTGTACCTTCGAGGGAATATTAAGGAAAATGGTCTTACAGTAATGAAAGAATAATATAGTAGTTACAGGAGTAGAGCACAAGCTAAATCTGAGTCATCCCTGTAATATTGTTACAAAACCCAAACAAGAACAAGAGCGTGTGGGGCTGTGTTAATATGCATGTTGTATGCAAAGGAGGTGAGCCGGTTTTCAATGATGTTCAGCATCGGGGAGGCCTTAGCTGGAGAACTGGGGCCAGTTCGAGGCATCATGCTTCCTGAGAAACCGACAACCTAAAAGGAGTCCGGAGAAGAGCAACAACAACGAGGAAAGGTCTAATATTTTCCTAGACAGGAAAAGTTGGAAGACCTGGATTATGTCATCCTGGGAAAATGGAGCGGGTGTTAGAAATCTTCCAAAAGGGTTGTTACTTGTAAAGAGGATCTCTAGTTTTCCGTGATTGTAGCGGGTACAGTAACGGGCTTACTTTCCAACAGGGGACATTGAAGCTGGAAACGAGGAAATACTTCCGAACTCGCAGGTGGTGAAGTCCCGACACAGATGACTGAGAGAGCTTGTGCAACCTTTGTCCCCAGTAAGGACAGGTAGTGTTTAAGTGCCAATCAGTCAATGTTTGTCTGGAAAATCCAGGCCTAAATGAAACCCTGACGGGTCTCTTCTTGGGTAGCTTTGACTAGCCACAAGGACTGTTTCTCATGACAAGCACTGCCCCATCTTCAGCGCCAAGGATGCTGCCAGCGCTTTCTAGACTGAGCCCCTAAGAAGTTACTTCATGGAGAAAATGAGCTGGAAAGCAACCAGGGAGCTCTGCGTGCCAAACAGTGTACTAGCAAGAGGGAGAGCCTGCCCCGATGAGCATGTTCAGGCACACGAGGTGAAGTGGGATATAGCCCTGTGACCCAGGTCACCTGCACGGGCAAGAAAGAAGCCATGCCCATGGCAAACATCTAGGAAACTTCAGTCTTGTCCAGGAAGTTGTTGAAGTCAAGGACGGAATAACTCACAAGGGCACTGGACATATCAGGACCAAAATTGGCTTCCGCCAATACTAAACTAAGTGGAGAAGAGGGAGGCTGTACTGTGCTGCGCCACAATGAATGCTGCGATGCTGAGATGACACAAGTCATCCCCAAGTCCTGGTGCAGAGGGCGTCGAGTTTCGAAGCAGGATGGCTTTCAGGGAGTGGATCTGGCCTGTGTCGTCCCTGTGGCTTTCTGGGCACCAGTCAGTGTACGGGTGATGCTCCCAGCTCTCTCTTCTTTGTCATTTGGCCCTGACTTCAGACACCTGGACACGTCAGCGCTGGATCTCCCATTGCAAGTCTTCCCCACCTGCACCCGTGCCATCCCAAAGGGGAGTAGAGGTGTGCTGACTCCTCCAGGTAATCAAGAGGGAGGTCTCCTCCACCTGGCTTGGAGGTGAAAACAGCCCACTCTTTCTGAAATGGAGTCATATGCATGTTCTTCTGCAAGCACAAGCAGGCTATTTTCACTGGTAAAAAGTTTTCCTTTCTTACCTTTGTCCTTTGACAGCACCTGCACAAGTTCGTAGTTGGCCAAGTCCTCCATTCCTCGGTTGTTCGCCTCCAAGATTTTTTTAATTACGTCTGCCGTCCTGTCCTGGCAAGTCAGCTGGAAAAGGGATTTTGCAGTGAATGATTTTGCTTCTTTGTGTATGGAAGTCTGTTTTCAGTTGACCTTTGGATCTGGCCCTAAGTTTCAGAGTAGTGAGAAAAGGTCATGTTTTTGGAATGACTTTGTAGCTGCCGCTGAGCAGAAAACTGCGCTACACCTGACAGTGCAGTATGTTTGCATTCAAAAAGACAGGGCATGCACTAGCTGGGGCACCAGCAACTCAGAGTCATTCCCTCGACCAAACATTTGGAGACGTGACGTGCCCGTCTTCCTAGCCATCCCCTTCCACGTAAATCCTTGTCCTATATGTTGCTCCCAGGCACCAACTGAGTTACAGTCTGAGGTGGCAAATACTTTCTTTGACACCTGTGAAGTTTTTTGGCCTTGTTTCTTGCTTCCACGCTCCTGTGGAAGTGCAGTGGGTTGTGAAAAAGCACAGGGCTCAATGCAATCCCTTTTGAAATCAGCAGAAAGATTCTTCCCACCTTCAACAGGATTTGGGTCACACCCATAGTTCACTTGCAGGGATTCAGGTCTTTAAAACTGCAGCCAAAAAATACTGCGAACTACAACTGTTCCTGTATGTCATTTATGTAGCAGGTTACAGCTACCCTTGGTGTTTGGGGCACTGGGAATAGTGGTTGTGTGGGAGGTTGGTTTGTGCAGGATTAAGACTAGCTTAGACATAACTTGAGTGGGAAGGTTGAAGCAGAACTGGTCCTGCCTTCAGCAGGGGGTTAGACTAGATGACCCCCTGAGGTCCCTTCCAGCTCTCCTTTTCTAGAAGAGAAACTGAAGGAGAATACATGAGGATATCTAGAAGTTCATGCCCTTGAGGATCCTTGTATAACTACATACTATCTATTGCTATACAGCATCTTTCAGTGACTTGCCTTCAAGCTGGTCTGCAGTGTATCTGTCTGCCTACCTGTGCACACACGCCCATTCCTACCAGTGGTGTGCGCTTTAACATCTACATTGTCATCCAGAGTGAAAATACATCCAGTAATAAATTTACACAACTCTTCCACATCACTTACCATGATTTTGCTTTCAGCGCCTTCGCTGTCATTTATAATGCACCGCACAATGCGGGTGTCTTTGTTTTGCTGGTAGTAAAATGCAGATGCAGTTGATGTCACGGTGCACAAGGTGTGTCCATGGAGGTACAGATGAACACGGTGATGAGCAGTGAGAGAGGTAAAGAATAAAAAATAAATGAAGAGAAGAAGTCAGAAACATGATGCAAGCAGTAGGAACAAAACAGCACAAACACAAGCAGGCATTTCGGGGTCTATACCTGGTTCTGCGATGTTGTTAGTGGTGGTGTCCTACCTACAGGAGGAACTTGGTCTTTGCAATGAAGTATTCATATCAAGACATCCACTTACAACTAACACCCCTGAAACTTGGAGGATACCGAATTTTCCTGTTTGCAATGGATATTTAGTTGGTGTCATAAAAGATACCACTTGTACCCAAAGAGCCTCGTCTGCTGAACAAAAGAGTGGCTTTCCAGGCTCCACAATGTGCTTTGCTCAGGAAGGAGCTCCTGCAGAGCGGATGTGCCTACTGACCGTCCTCTATTATTACATATTGGGCAAGGCTCTTCACCCAAGGAAATGGGCTGTCTCGTGATCTGAAAAGTCAAGCCAATATTCCAAACCACTGGACGCTCTGCTTCCATCTCCTCCACTCCTTTGTGTTTGCAGACTCCTCTGTCTTTTGCTATTTTTCCTGTTGGTTGCCCTTTAAATTTCCTCTAGTTTCCACTCTGAGCCTTGCCCATACAGAGCGCGGCTCACTTCATTGGAAGGTGTGAGCTGGGACCACAGAGTCACAGACAGAGTCCTAGAGAAGCAGGGCTGGAAGGGACCTCCAGAGACCATCTAATCCACCCCCCGCCTGAAGCATGAGCAGCTCTATCTAAACCATCCCGTGCAACTCTCCTCTCAGCTCTACATAAGAAAACGGTCAGCCCTGACACAACATAGACCTCCCACCCCCACCTGCCAGTCTCTGGCATCTAGAAACCTCCAGAGGTCCTAGACAGAGGGCCATGCACATACAGGGTGTGGGGGCCGTGGGATGCAGGCACTGCTGCCTCTTGCCCAGGCAGAGTGTGGGGAGCACCGGATATGGGCGCTGCTGCTGCTTGCCCAGCCGGGGTGGTGCGGGCACAGGATGTGGGCATGGTAGTAATAGATGTGGGGTTATGCCCTGCTGCTGCTTGCCCCCGTCTGACCGGAGCAAGCCATATCACCCTTCACCCCCATCTCAGACTCCCACGTCCTCACGCCCTGGCTGGGCAGCTTGTCCAAGCCCCAGCCCCAATCCCTCCCGCACAGTGGGGGCATTGATCTGCCCCCCCCCGTGCCCTTTCCCTAACCACTCATCCCACCACAACAGACTCACCAGCTGGAGGCAGATGTGCCCAGCGTCCTTGAGGACTGCTGCCTCTTTAGTTTATGGCCGAATCTCCAAATTGGGCCGAATTTTTTCCAAATCGATTTGGAGGCTTCCTATTTGATTTGGTCTCTGGCAGCGAAGATCACGCTGCCTGCTCAGAGGAGATTACAGGGACCCAGGAGAAGTACCCCGAAGACAAGAAGGAGTGCTGGAGCAGGCGCTCCAAGCACAACCACTTCTCGCCTGATGAACCAGGAGTGAGAGCTTGGGATGCAGGAGGATGAAAGACGCCCAGATTGATTAGTTCCCGTCAGTTCGGGGTGGCTGGCACGGGACAGAGAGCAGTGACAAGCCGCCCCCAGCAACAACCGGAAGGAAGAAGGAGGAGGAGAGAGAGAGGCGCGGAGAGAGCTCAAAGGAAGTGGGTTGAGAACAGAAAACAGGGACGATGCCCTGGAGGGGAAAAGGATGAGAGCAGGAAGCTCTCTCCTTCTGAGGCGCCGAGGAGTCTCCGTACTTACCGGGACCTGGAAACAAGAAAAAATTCTTGAGAAGATGCGACGGAAAGCCGGTTGCCTGCGCCGCGCACGGACCTGCAGGAGCACAAAACCAACCGTGAGTGGCTGTGGTGCAGGACAAGGGCACCTGGAAGAAACCAGGGAGCCATACTTCTGCAGCCCACCAAAATTAATGATAAGAAGAATATAATAAGTCAGGAGTAAAATGGAGATAGAAAGCCAGTAGCCTCATGTTAACAGGGCCATGCCCACAAAGTGGAGCTAAGCATGGTAAAAAAATCCAAAATAGGCCAAATGTCAACAACCATCGAAAACAGGAAGCCTCCCTCTTTTTTCTTTCTTCTTACACAAAGTCGTGGCAGCCGACGCTGCCTGGATGTGCTGAGTGAGGACCTTCATTCAAAGATTGGCTGTGGCGTAGCAGCCAGCACGCTCCAAAATCTTGACTGTTCCGTCACCATAAGATCAAATTTGAGTAACAACCCCGCTTATCTGGACCTTTTAATTGGTCTCCTGTTTCGATTTGGATTCGGAGATTCTGCCGCTGAATCGGGAAGGATCTCCTCCAAATTGAATCAGCTACCGAAGCTTCACACAGCCCTAGGAATAGTGCTTGCGTGTGTGGAGGTGTCCTAAGGGTGCAGAGAGAAGTGGAGCTCCCAGCTGTAACTCAGAGCAATGTTTGCAAAGCGGTCTGAGTGACAGCGTTACCCGAGACCAAACAGAAGGTCACTGTTGGTCCAGGGGGTAGGGATCTAGCTGCCCTCTGGGAGCCTGCAAGCAGGTTCCTACAGCATGGGCCAGGCTCTGTGCAGTGTTGGCTGTTTCAGCATGGCAGGGGGGAAAGGAAGCGCAGGGAGCTCGTTCTTGGGGCTCCTCAGCTGGTGCTGAGGGGTGGAGTGGGGGAACTGGAGCCCCCCACCTTGGGAGGCCTGCAATACACTGGGCCCAGCCTGCAGAGGGGGGCTGAAAAACCCCAAGACTCAGCTCCTTCTGCTCCCTTGTCCCCCTCCCACTCTGAAAACACCCACAGGCTGGGAGCCCCAGCACACGCACGTTACAGAAGATGCCTCATTTTGAAACATCTTTATCTGACACCACATGCAATGAGGGGTCAGATTTTCACCCAGTGGGCCACTTGTGCTGTTTGCAGCCATGCACTTGTGTTTGGTCACAGCTCTGAACAGCTTTCTTGGTGACAGGAGTAAATACTGGATGTGGAAAGTCTATTTTCACATAGAATACAAATATCGGCAGTTCCGCATACCCTTTTCATATTGAATACTTGGAACAAAAGCTTCCAGACCATACCTTTTTCTGAGGCTGGACTCTGGGCTGGTCCTCAGGCAGGTCCCCGGGCTGGTCCTCAGGCAGGTCCCTGGGCTGGCCCTCCGGCAGGTCCCTGGGCTGGTCCCTGGGTTGGTACTTGGGCTGGTCCTTGGGCAGGTCCCTGGGCTGGCCCTCTGGCAGGTCCCTGGGATAGCCCTCTGGCAAGTCCCCGGGCTGGTCCCTGGGTTGGGACTTGGGCTGGTCCTTGGGCTGCTCCCCAGGCTGGTCCTTGGGCTGCTCCCCAGGCTGGTCCTCGAGCTGGTCCCTGGGCTGGCCTAGATACACCAATTATTTGAAGCTAAATGAGGCGAGTGAAAATGGCTGCACCAGCCTTAGTTAAGTGTGGATATTTGATGAAAAGAAGCCACAGAAATGACATTTTATAACAATTGTTTACAAAAATCATCTCTCTCTCCTCCTTTTCTGATTCTTCTCCCCCACAACTGGAATCTCTCCTCTCGCTCTCTTTATCTTAACTTTATGGAGTCAAATCACATCTGTCAGAGCCCTTTGGGATATCTCTTGTCCCAGCCTTGCAGTCTAATCCACATGGGTGGAGGCTGCATAGAGTCGTCGAGGGGGTCTGTAGAGTTCAGGCTGCATATAGAAAGCTCCGTCTACATGTTTCTCACTAAATAAATCCCTTACAACAATGACTCGGCGCCGAGTCTTTACATGTGCTCACGGAGAAGCATGATGAACTTTTGAAAGAATAAATTGTTCAGCTTTGTATAAACACAAGCAAACCTGATGAACACATAAAATAAGTGATCGCTATCAAACTGTTCCTATCACACTCGCAAATGAGACACTGACCTGCCCTCTCCGCACTCCCTGGCACACAGACAATTTAATGTAATTACTGTCCGTTATTTCAAGATTTGGATCATTTCATTCTCATTCAAGTGAGGTGTCTGTCGCTCAAAGTTTAAGGACCTTTTTCAAATATGACTACAAGAAATAAATGCAAGAAGAACCCGGCTGGAAACTTGTGCTCACTTTGAGCAACAGTTGGATCTCAACGTAGACCTGAACATTTTCTTGGCCCACTGAAACCAAACCCAGGACACAACCTCATTAGACACCTATTAGCAACCTTGGCGATCTGAATGTTGGTAACATTAACCCCCCAAAATGCAATTCTTTAGTGAGGGTTGGGAGATTAGGTAGTGATAGCTTGAGCAAAAATATAACTTACTCTCATTTTCAACTTGTTCTCGCTGAAACGTAACCAGCAGTTGTTCTGCCTCTTTTAATGGCTGGGAGGCAGGCATGTTCCTTTCCAGGTATGCCACGACTTTGTTCAAGGTATTAAAACTTGGTGGCTCCCTAAAATCCTCCGCAAAGTTGTGCAGCCACATGGAAAACAGCAGGGCTAGTGGGCTGAAAACAAATACATTGACAAAATCCCGTCATAGTCAGGCTTTATCACAGTGATATTTGTCATTCAAACCTGTATCAAGTAGATGAATATATCCCTTCTGCTGTGAGCCAGCAAGGAATTGTGATCTGGGCGCCGTTTTACCTAATCATGGTCTGATCTCACTGACACCCGTTTTACCACTCCTAATTACTGATCCAAACTAGGGAATGAATACTGAATTGTATCCTCAAGATGCAAACTATAGGACAATTATAACTTTGTTTAGCTATAGCAGCATCCTCCAATTTGGTCCAGTATTATGGCAAACAAGTAGAGGAGACACAGGCAAAACACAAACATCCTGCCCCAAACCCAACCTTTACACAACACAAATCGCCTGGCTATTCTCGCTTCCTACTTTTCTTGCTTTCTTTTTTCTTGCTACATTTGGGCCACGTTTTGCAGTGTTGCATGCTTTGTTTGCTCTCCCAGAAATGATTGATCCACAAATAAAAGACTACATCTGTTCAGTTTTGGGGCAGCATCCCAGTCTCTGGCAATTCATGTAGGCATCATACAGTTAATTCTTTTTTTATACAAATAAGGCTGGCTGTCTCTCTCTCTCTCTCTCTCTCTCTCTATCTAGATAGATAGATTTCTAGATAGATAGATAGAGCCAGATAGAGAGATACAGCCTATGTAGATAGATAGATAGATAGATAGATAGATAGATAGATAGATAGATAGATAGATAGATAGATAGAGCTGATTAAGTTTACCACATCCTCTGAATCCTGACTGAGGTTTTGCTGTACAGCAGAAAGCCACACTTACTTCCCAAGTTCTTGTCTGGCCTGGCTGGCATCTCCCGCTGCTCGTGGGATCTCCAGGTGCCCATGCCTAAATATCAAAATGGATACTTTCAACATTTATTTAAAAAACGGTCTATGTCAGAAGAGTAAGACGGTCTATGTCAGAACCTTGCCCAGACAATGAAACATGAAGATTTCTCTAGTCAAACCATGTTAGAGAAAAAAGATGAAGAACATCATTGTCTTTCATCCCCTTCGTCCGGCTCAACCAGGGTTTTCCCTGAAAACCAAAGCTGACAGTCCAGACCTCAAGGCAGAAGAAAGAGCACGTCTCTACTAGTCCCAACCTTGAGATCAAGACTACTACTCCATGGCTAGCTCCATCGAAACTTGGAGTCCTTGGAAGTCAAAGTGCTTTGTGTTTGAGGTGTGGGGTTTGGTGCCCGTGTACATCAGCGCTCCCCAAAAACAGCGCCCAGAGACAAGAGCACCTGGAACATCTCGTCCGGCTCAACCAGGGTTTTCCCTGAAAACCAAAGCTGTCGGTCTGCTGTCTCTCCACGAGAGCAGAGCTGGGGGAGCGTTGTGGCGCAGGGAGAGGAAGGGACAGCGATGCTTTGTGCCTTTAGCCCTGTGAAATCCCTCTCCTGATCCAGCAGAGCCTGATTCATGGAGCAAAGAGTTATGCGGAGGGACAGTGACCGCCTGCATTGGTGACCGCCTGGTTTTTCCAGCAGTGTGTCCAGCTGTTCGGAGGACTGCTTGCCTCCAGCTGTCCTACCTTTCCGCTAAAGAACCAAACCATCCATTTTACTTCTCGGTCTCCTTCTTTGAGAAAGTACAGGGATGGGAGAAGGCATTTTCAACCCAGTTTCAACTGAAACACTGAATTTGTCAGGCTTGTTACAAACACATGCATATCATTTGGCTTCTTAATTACGCCTTCTTCAAAACTATCTGACATCATTGCTCGCAGTGCCCCACCTCTAAAGGCCATGACAGCTTCCTCCACAGCTCTTGGCTCTTACCTGCTGAGGAGAAGGTCCAGGACTTGGCCTGGTGGCAGGAAGGCCTGGTAAGATTTTAAAAACCCTCCAGCATGGGTCAAATCCCTGACCACAAGAAAAACGTCTTTCTCCAGGCTTGCTCTGCAGTCCCCCGCAGCCTGTGAAACAAAAGACCAAAAGCTTGACATGAATCAGAAAACAAGGAGAGTCCCCACTCTGAAACTCTAATTCAGTTTGGCCGTTTGATAACACAGATGATCGGAGAGCACAAATTACTGAAGTGTCGTTATTTTGATGGCCGGTCTAGAGATGGCACCAAGGGTGAACAACCGGCTCTCCTATTGGACAGTATTACCTTGACATCCTCCCTCCCCATCTCCGTAGCTAACTGCACCCCAGAGACAAGCACATCTCTCCTCTCCCAACCAGACCAGCGCTGGGACGCGCTAGCGGGGAGACACACATCCAGGACAGAGGAACCAGCACGAGTCCACAGTGGCCTCCTTTGAACCGGGTCCAAACCCCACGTCCACCCAGTGCTGGAGCGGGGAGCTCTCTTATCAGAAGTGCATGTCGGTAGAGGAGACAGAAACTAAGGCTTGACCAAGGGGAATCAAACTCGTCTTGTGAAGGAAGGGTGTTAATCCCACGAGTCCAGGCATATCCCAGAGGTAGCAATGTATTTTGTCTCCCATTGTCCCACTTCCAGTTTTACATCTAGATACAATATTTCTTGTCACTTTTAGACGTGCCCTTGCACTGGCTGGAGCCTGATCCAAGCCCAGGCAAGTTAATGGGAACAAGCCATCATTATTACTCGAAAGGCAAATATATGTTATTAGTGGGAAATGGTCCCTGGGAGTGATTCAGTGACTTGTGTGCGACGATAGCCGGGGTGGAAAGTTCGAGATCGATAAAAGTTACTCCCTGCTTTGGTGATGGACAAGAGGGGGCAGCTGGGAGTGCCCATGACTGCCCTGCGAGGGCCATCCGGGGAGCGGGGGAGCCAGCTGAAGCGCCACTGGCACTTTTGGGAGCACCGCAGCCACTTCTGAGAGTGCTGCGCCCACTTTCCAGTCAGCACAATCGGCCATGGGGGGTCTGCCCCCAAGCAGCGAGATCGGCCACTGACTGGTCACTGTCGGGGCACGTGCTCCCCCTGACTAAGGTGGCACCAGGTGCATCTCCAAACTTCCTTTTCCTTTAAGGAAATTCCTTAAAGATTTTGAGCGTTGATCCGAATGATGTTTAAGTACACTTGTGTCTATGTACCCAACTCCGTACGTGCACATTGCCCTTTACAGAACTCGCACAAACAGGCAAGGCGACTCAAAAAGTTGGGACGTGTGGATCCACCTTTCAGGTACGAAGACATGCAGGGTCCGAATGGGAACAGGACAGGGAATCCAGTCTGGAGCGCTTTGGCACTTTGTTTTCAAGTGATAAAATGACAGAAATTGCTTCGCTTTTTGTGGAGACTCACAACACATTCATCCTTGACAAATGTTGGGATAAATGGACTTCACGTCAAACTGAATAAGGCAACTAAAAATGTTATCAGGTGATTCACAAACACGCATTATAAAAATAGGACGTTTTATTCTCAGAAAACAGGTATCAGAGTTACAGCTGTAAATATGTATCGGTCAATTAAAAAGAAAACTCTTTAAAAGATCATTCTTATTTTTAAAAAAAACAACCATCCATAAAGAAGGAGATTCGAAGCCAAATTTCCATTTTAAAATACTCTCTGGGGGGTCTGTAACCCGTACGGGCTTTTGCCTACTCTCACAAGTTGCTCCCACCTTTTTCTCTCAAGGCAATATTATTCTCATTGCTGGGAACACACATTTGGAGCTCTTAGAACTTGCTCCTCCATCCTTTCCTGGCTGCCCACAAGGCCAACGTGTTAGAAACGTCCAAGAAAAGCTTAGCTCCTGCCAGTAAACTGCCTACCTTCCTCCTGAATGTAGAAAACCTTAGAGCTGCTGTAGAGAGAAGGAGAAGACGGCGGGGATACTTCCTAAGTGCCAACAGGAGCCGGCAAAAGAAAAAAGAGTTCCCCGGGAGCCACGGTTGCAGAGCAGCAGCTCCGTAACACTAGAGCAGCCTCCCAAAGGAAAGGACCCAGATGAAAACAAGGGGCGGAGGTCACGAGTCCAGGAACCTGGGAGGACACGCGATACGGCCGCAGCAGCAACGAGCCAGCAGCCAGCTGGCTGGGAAGCTCGCAGGAGCTATATTGAGCCGGGAGAGACCAGCTGAAGAGGCGTCTCAGGGAACACCAGGCACCAACCGGGACTGCGGCAAGGAGCTGAAGGGCTTGCCGGGGAAGGCGGCTCAACCCCAACTGCAACAAGTAGGCTTTTTTTGGGGTTTCTATTGTTTAAAGGACTTGTTGTGCCGGCGGCTACACAGAATTGCAGACTCTCAGGTCAGAACAACACGTGCACTTTGTCTGATTCAAGGGGAAAGACCCCTTTCATTTCACTTGGATTCTCCAGGGAGAAAGGAGTTAGAGAGGATACTGCCCAGGAGGGCTACAGCCCAAGTTCCTGGTCGGGTAGTCTTGGTTTTTCTGACTTGGTAAGGGAGACTGGAAGGAAGACGTACCTGAATTGGACGTGGCCGTCGGATTACCTGGGGATATTTAATGAGCTCCAGGTCTTGTGCCCAGAGATACGTGAGGTCCTAAAATAAAGAACAAGAATTGAATAAATACAAGCTAATTCTGAAAAGAGCGAGACCTGCGAGTTTCAGTTTACATGTAGGACTGAATTCCCAGTGTCACTACGAGGGGCTACAAGGGAAGTTCGGAGACATAGGATTCATTGTCTCTATGACCTGATGTTTAGTGGTGTCTAGAACTCAGTGCTCCTGACAGAAGATTTCTTACATCAAGACGTGGCAGACGAGAGTCAGGGTCACCATATCCCCGCATCTGACCGCTGGACATTCAACCTAATCTAGAGGGCTTCGAGCAGTCCCACCTTCTTTCAATAGTCCAACAATCCTCACAGCTGCTCATGCTACATCTTCAGCATTTGCAATCCCAGGCACTTGCTCTCATAATAATGTCCCACACTTGATGTATAGTGTGTACCAGCCACCCACTGGTCACATGAGTTCCACCTACCCAAACTACCAGATCTTCCACTTTCCTCTCTCTTCATGGGCCACCTTCCCACTATTAATCAAGAAAACACCTTCAGACCATCGTATGCGCTTTCCATCAGCTCTACACAACATTGGCTTGTACCTACCCTCCCACTCTGTGCAACAAAACACACGACATATACAGCGCATTACACGGCTCTTGTTTCCTTGCTTAACGTGAGGCTCAGACACACTCTCAGCTCCATACTATCAGATATCCACCATGGACCTTCCCCTGTACAAACACCAACCTCAGACACAAGCCAGCCTCAGCTAAAGTGCTCTAAGCACCACCTGCTCTCCTTAAACCACCTTAGTGAGACACAAATATGACAGGAACTGGTTTTTCTGTTCAGCAGACTGAAAGGCAGAGAAGGGGAGTGCACACGTTCACTAAAGGAGTCAGTAACACAATTCAGAACGGAGCCAGAGCCCAGACACTGTATCACCACCTGAGCCAGGTTCTCTATCCCAATCCCCCTGACACCCCAGTCTACCCCTCTGCTCCACCAACAAATGGAGAGGACAGGGGACTGGGGGTTCAAGAGCCCAAATCCACCAGACTCTGCAAGCCCCTGCACTAGACTCCTTGTTTCCTTCACCACTACACCCCCATGCCCCCTCCCCGAGTGACCTCCTACCACACCACCACACCCCCACCACTGCCCTCCCCGCACTCCCACTCTCGAGCCCATGTCAGTAAGGGAGAGGGTTTGGGGGAGGGGGGAACGGGAGCGGAGCAGCACTGGCAGCATCCTCTGTTCCTCTGCCCTGTGGGGGGAGGCGGAAAGGGGCAGCAAAGTCACCGATTGCGACAGCCTCGTGGAGATTTCCAAGTGCTCCAGCCAGGGGCCACTGCAGGGGCCGTGCAATGTCCTGCGGTGGTTCCCTTTTTGAAACAGCCCCAAGCCAGCTATGCCTGGAGACATTTCAAATGTCATGTCTGCCTGCACCTTAAGACTGAGATGCATTGTGTCATGCGTGACTTGATCTGAGTGCTCTCCACCTCGTGCATGTGCTTATATTTTAGCTGTGGAATATCAAACCGATCCAGAAGATGTTCCATACTTCAGGAGCTATTCTCTCTGATAACGGGAAGGAGCATTTTCACAGCATACAAGTTTTATTCTATGTCCACAAAATTGCCCACAGCTTACCCTGTGAGAGCACGTGTCAAAGTGCACACGTTCTAGATCAAGGATTGGTAGTCGGGGTGCCCCAGGGGACCTTTCAAGGGTGCCACAGAGGATGTCTCCAGATCATAGCTGGTAGTCATCTCTAGCAGCAGTCCTCTGGGCAGCAGGCACCAAAGAGGTGTTACTTTTAATCTATGGTGTTGGTGTGCAACAAATGGCAATGAGTTGTGATGCAAAGAAGCACCCCATTTTTGTAGCTATGGAAACGAATGACAAAAGTCTCTGTGAATAAAGACAGCATCCTTTGCAACTGCCTCCTCAGCAATCATCAAACTCAGCACTTTGCATTCAAAATGGGGCCTCAACCCTCCGCCTCAGGATGTCTCCAAATACAACTGGTTTCTGATCAAACAGGACGGTCGTGGGGGACGGCCAAATTCTGACGGCTTCTCAAAGTCTGGAACAACTTCCGATCTGGATGGGTAAAGACAGCCCCGCCGGTACTAGCTCAATTTGCCATGTGGTTGTGATGTTGAAAGAGTAATTGGTTTTCTTACCAGTTAGGCTACAAATGGACATGGTGAGTTTGGAAAGGGTTCTTCAAAAGGGAGGATAACATCTAGGATTTTGAAATGGAGGAGGTCCCAGAGTGGGCACACAGGGGTACAACTACTCATTTTTGCCCCTGGGGCATAGAAGGGAGGGTGGGTTGTGCGTGGGGGAGACCGAGCGGTGGATGGTCTTACCCGCTCCTGGCCTGCCTGCTGCAGCCGCAGCTGCTGCCGCCACACAGCGTCCCAGGCCCTTGACTCTGCTGTGGCAAACATCTGCTGCCCTGTCTGGCTGCCTGCTTCGGGCCTCAGCTCCTGCGTGCGGCAGTGCTCGAGGCAGGATGGCAGAGGGATGCATCTCCTTCCTTGTCCCTCCTCCTGAGATGCCCTGTTGAGGAGTTCAAAACCAAGTTAATTGGAAATTATTACTTCTACTGGTGTAAGGAGCAAAGGTGATTAGGTGCTAAGCACATCTACACCGTTCGAAGTAAAACCAAAATAAAACAGAGAGAAAAAAAGAGAAAAGAATTCAAAATGCATTTGTGCCGTTTCTTTGTATGCATAGAGCGTGGCCCGATGAGCGTGCACAAACTGCGGAAAGAACAATGGGGAAGATCCTAAAGTTAAAATTAAATAAATGTATGTCCTTACTTTAAGTTCAAAAGCATGCCGCCATGGAGACATGGACCGTGAGCACACTGGCACAGAGCCATACCTCTTCACAAAAAAAGGAAGCAGGAAGGCAAGAAGAAAAGTGTTATGATATTAAGTAGTAAGTTTTAGGAGACCGTTTGCATCAACTCATTTAGAAACTGGAAATTGAAATCCAGGAGAAGCCGACAGAGCGGGTCCAGCCCCTGCACCAGGCAGGACAAGACACCGGGGCTCAAGCCACAAAACACTTTAATAATCAGGGTTTGGTTATGTAAATCCCCCAGAGTCAATGGACGGCAACCAATGAGACTGGAAGCAGAATTTCGGGGTCGGTTCAATTACGAAAAAAAGCCAACAGAAAAACTGGTATCGCTGGGTTGAGCGCTTGGCCCTTTTCCTCAGCGCTCAACCAGGGCAAAGTTAGCAGCAATAGCATCTTCTCCTTCCCTAGAGTAAAGAGGGGAATGGAAGTGAAGTAAGGCGTCGTTGCGTGTCTGCGGGCCTCGGGGCTCGGTCTTTGTGCACGAGCTCTCTCCGAATCCTGCGTGGAGTATATTGCCTTTTCTGGCCCTGCTCCAGCGCTCACTGCACCGCTATGCGCAGAGACCTGGCTGGGCCGTCTCCTTTCCAGCGCAGCTCCCTGCCCTTCCCCTCCCCTCCCCTCAGCACTGCATTCTTCAATTCACACCTGAATCTCTCAAATTAGACAGGGCAAAATGAGTGTGTGACAGTGAGAATTGGCATCTCTATTTGATTTACCTTCCTCTCTTTCCAAAGGATCCCATATTTTTCTCCCGGGATAAAAGACTGTCCAGTCTTCTGTAGCTGTATGAAAGAAATATTGAAGAGCAAGTTGAAACCACAACCAGTCATTCCCAGTTACTTGATGTCTGGAGCGAGGGACAGCATCATGGCCGGGGGGCAGGGTACTGCAGTTTGGGGTGAGGGGCACTGGCAGGCTGGGGTCAGTGGGTTGGGGGTGAGGGGCAGCAGCAGGGCTGGCGGGGGCTGTGGCTCGGCACTGAGGGACAACAGTATGGGCAGGGACAGGGCACTGGCATGTCTCTGCCCCCCACTGTCATATCCCCTGTCCCCCCTCCGCCATGTGACAGGTGTCCTGCATTTTGGACCTGGAAATATGGAAACCCTAAAGCAACCATCCGCATCCTCACTGCCTGCTCCGCTGCACCCCTCACCTTGCCTGCCCAGCCAAATAGCATCGCTCCAAGCACTCCCCCCGCCTCCCCATGTCAGGCCAGCACACCTCGTCTTCAGCCCTTGGCTTGTACTGAAGCGGACTGAAGTCATGTTTAGGAAAGAAACGAAAGCATAAAAGTGACAATTCCCCCAGCCACAAGTCACCCACCCCTACGACCCCCCAAGTGTGGGTGCAAACACCCCCTCGTTTGCCCACACTTACCCTTGCGGTCAGGGTGACACCAAGGACACAGGTGTGACCTGACTCCAAGCAGTGTTGGCTCGGGAGCAGTCCAACTGCTGTGCGCGTCTCCAGGAGCCGCACGGCGACGAGCCGGTTCTAGAAGGGGCCATTGTGATGCGCGTCACCTTCTCCGGGTCTCCCCGCGTGCACGTCTCGGCCGTGTCCGGCCGCACCGCTGCATCAGCCTCCAGGTGTGAGACAGGGCTGGGCTTGCACGCGGCCTGATGGTGCTCACAAGGAGGGACTTCGCACAGGACTGGCCCCTGCCAGGGTTTCCCTCCAGGGCACTGTGACAGCGGGTGAGGAAAGGGACTCCAACACCAGGTCCTAACGAACACCATTTCTTGTCTGTGCACAAGAACAGACGGCCCAGGTCTGTCTCACACGTGCTCCCTGCGGTGACTGTCACCTCTATGTCTGTAGGCTGGGGAGCTCCCGCTGCTCCCGGCTCTGCCCTGGGGAATACACTGTATTACTTGCTGCGTACTGTCGGCCCTTTGACCATGTGGGTCCTCCCAGTGTCTCAGCATTGCACCGCTTTCATGGGCAACTTCCCCCAGTTTCTCTTCAAGCCTTTTCCCTTTCTGGAGGGAGAACTGTTTAACCAGATCCGTGTCCTGGATCTCCCTCTTCTGCCTTTGGTCAAACAGCCCTTGCACCAGAGCTGCGGCTGAAGAGGATCTTTCATGGATATCACGTGCTTACTGCGCCTCGAGGTAGTGCTCCTTCTCTGCCATCCTCATTTTACCTTTTCTGCCTGCTTCCTTAACCATAACCGCGCTATCTCTTTCGTTTTCGATGAACGGACTGGAAGACGGACGGATCTTGGTTGAACGACTGTGTCATATTGAATGAAATAGTTTGAATGTTTGTAAAGGTTGCCCATTAGCCAGTTTCAGGAAGAAGATAAGATTTATCTCCTTATCTAGTTCTTTGTTTTGGGACTACGTGCAAAAGGTCCTGACTTCGCTTAAAGTCTTAATTTAAATTTCATCTTTTAGAAATCTTTTACAAAGAGAGCAAATATCCTGAATTCCAAGAGATCAAACCCTGAGGCCTTTTGACCAGGTTGGTAAGAAAAGGGCATTTGCAATGATATGGAAGTTTCCCAAAGGTAATTTAAAATGCTCAACGAAGGTAAAAGAATCTGTTGAGTAAGATCCGAGCCCAAATTTGGGAGCAGTGATATATTGAGTAGGAGGAGCCCACTGATGGCAGCTCGCTCAATAAAAACGGTAACTTACTGTCCCAAGTTGGAGGTGACTATACTTGTAGAACAACGAAGGAAGAATCGCAAGTATAGCCCGGGTCAGACTGATCACCTGAACTACCCTCTCCGTGAACACGAATCTCTTAGTTCACGCTGAAGCCGTGGAGCACCTGAAAGGGACTGAAGGAAGGGGACTTAGTCCTATCACTGTTGAAGCCAGCCTATTGAATTGTATTGCTGAGCCCATTTCTTTGAACCGTACTACTGAGGCCAACCCATTGAATCGTACTACTGAGGGATGAAACCATATTTTGGTATTTGGCTTCTCGGAATTCTAGGATTGTAAGTATAATATGAAAAATAATAGTATTGATTCTAATTTAACTTTTAGTTACAATTGTAGTTGTTTTTGTAACACTAATTCTTATAGTATTGTTTGGGAAGGAAGTCCATTCGGAGCATTGTTTCTGATATATGTAATTATTATGTTTTTAATGTTTGTGGTGTTTCTTAAAGCTAAGCAGTGTTATATACGTAGCAAAGAGTTTTAAAATAAAATTGTGTTGTATAAATTAAGTGTGTAATCATTATGAAATCGTGCAATTAGTTAACTACTCCCCCAGCCAGTGCATCAAAACGAATCAGTAAATTGTGTGGGATTTTCTCTATTCCATAACCCACTAGAGACATCCTGGAATGCCTCCCTAACACCAGCAGGATAATGTCTCCCTGACACTTGTAAGATAGCAAGAAGTTGAGAAAAAGGTCTAATTATAATGCTAAAAATCACACCCTGGGCAGAGCAAAAGTATGTTAATGAAACATATATGTATGTAAATGAAATACATGGCTAAACCATAGGTATAGAGACATGCTCAGTAGAGAACGTCTTATGTCAGTGGCTTGTAACCAATCACTGAGCAATACACTTGCAAACATATGTATAAAAGGTACCCAAAGGTAGAAACCGGTGGTGCTTGCTTTGCAAAAGATTGCCAAGCACCCCTCTCTGCGCAGACTTGAAACAATAAAGATTAAGTTGGATCCTCCACCCCTGTGTGTTTATTGGCAAAAGCGCACCAGGCACGAACTCACACTGTCCTTTGGAGACACCACTGGCAGCGCCCAAGATCCCCCCAAACACCCCGAGATCGGTGCCACCCTGCTCTTACCGCCCCCACCAGCACCTCCCCGCCCCCGGGCACACGGGCTCTGCCCAGGGCAGGACCTGACCTGCGACTAAAGCAAGAGAGAGGAAGAAAAGCAAAGCCCCGCACGAGAGGAGCCGGACCCCTGTCGCGGGACCCCCAGCCCGAGGCTGCCCCATCGGCCCCCGCCTGGCCCGGGGGTTGGGGGGTGGGATGCAGACTTGGGTGTGCACAGGGAGCAGGGGGCGTTTGCACCGGTGGCGAGGGGGGTGTCGTTGCAGCACCCCTTCCCGCCGGAGTGCCCGGGCCCGGGGAGGGCCGGGGCTGCAGCCCTGCTACCCCCACCCCCACCCCTATGGGGCCGAGCTGGGGCCGGCTCCCCTCTGCTCTTCCCGGGACCCCTGGGGGCTCCGGACCTTCCCCCCGCCGCCAGCCCAGCCTGCCCCATGGCCGGGCGGGATCGTGTGCGTATGTGCGTGTTTGTATTTGCACGCACAAGTGTGAGCTTGCATGTGCCGGTGCGTGCATGCGTTTGTGCTTGCATGTCCTTGTCTGTCCATGCATGTGTTTGTGCATGCACACACGAGTGTGTGCTTGCATGTGTCTGTCTGCATTCACGTGTATGCATCTGTCTGCGTACACGCGTGTACGTCTCCATGCATGTATGTGTGCAGGCACGTCTCCATGCATGCACGTGTGTGCAGGTGTGTCTCTGTGCGTGCATGTATGTGCATGCATGTGTCCAGGTGCACATGTGCATGTTTGCATGCACACACGTGCATGCGTTTGTGCATGCATGCGTCTGCATGCGTGAGTTTGCTTACGTGTGTCTGCTTGCATACATCTGTGTGAATGCATACGCGAGCATGTGTGCATGTGTTTGTGCATGCACGTGTGCCTGCATGTGCCTGTGTGCCTACATTTATGTGCGTGCATGCCTGCATGCATACGCATGCATGTGTCTGTGTGCATTCATGTGTGTGCATGTGTGTGTGCATGTGCACCTGTGCATGCTTATGTGTGCATGCACAAGTCTGCATGCATGAGTGTGCTTGTAGGTTTCTGTATGCATGTGTGTGCATGTGTATGTATCTATGTGCGTGCATGTGTCTGCACACATCTGTGTGCATGTTTGTGCATGCGTGTGTTCTTGCATGTCTGTGTGCATATGCATGTCTGTGTGCATGTATCTGTGTGCATGTGTGTGTTCCTGCATGTGCCTGTGCGTGCATGAGTGTATGTGCATGTCTGTGTCAATTCATATGTACCTCTGTGTGTCTGTTCATGAGTCTGCATGTGTACATATGTGTTCATGTGTGTGCCTGCATGCATGTGTGCATGCATATGTGCATGTGTGTGTGCATGTGTGTATGTGTGTGCACGTGTGTCTGTGCATGTGCTCCTCTTTGCATGTGTACATGCCTGTCTGTGCATGTGTTTCTGTGTTCATAGCAGGGAGAGTGTATTTGTGTCTGCGTGTCCATGTGCAGAGAGTGAGTGTGAAGAGTGCATGCCTGCCTGCATGTGTGCATGTGTCTGTCCATGTGTGTGCGTGTGCATGCATCTGTGTTCATGGCATGGAGAGCGTGTTAATGTGTCCACGTGCAGAGCGAGTGAATAGAGTGCACACCCATCTCTCTCTGTGTGCATGTGTCTGTGCGTGTGTGTGCCTGCATGTATGTGTGTGTGTTCATGGCAGGGAGAATATGCTTGTGCCTGCGTGCCCATCCCCATGCCTCAGCCCAGTCTGTCTGTCCACTGCAATCTCAGGGGTGTCCCTCCTGCCAGTACTGTGAAGCCCCACTCCTACCCCTTCAGAATAAAACCCACCACGAGCCACTTTTCCTTTATTATATTTTAATATAATCTTCTTGGGTGGAAGCAAAACAAGGCTCAAGCCATTCTCCAGACTGGGGGCAGGGAACCCAGCAATGGGACAAGGACAGCCCTCACTCCTGCTTAAAACAGACCATTCCAGTACAACCCCCTCCCTCCCATTCATATAAATTAAGTCTCTCTCTCCTGGGAAAGCAGCAGGTATAGAAGAACAGCTCTAAAAATATAACATGTCTTGCATTAGGCCCCCAAAACACATCTTCAAAGTTCAACCACAACCATGCCTGCGGCCCTGCCCCCTCTACACGGAGTCCTCTGGGTGTGGGCGCACGTGAAGCTGTGCAGGCAGGTCTCTGAGAGGGGAGGGGCAGGTCCTCGAGGAGCCTCCCCACAGCAAGGTCACTCCCGGGGCCAGTTAATGCTGACCTGGCCTGAGGCCTCCAGCACCTCCCGCTTGCAGTCGAAGTCGCCGTTGATGTGGCTGATGGACTGCTCCTCCACCACCCAGAGCTGGCAGCTGGTCTGCGGGATCAGTCGTGCATCATGGCTCACGTTGATCACTGCTGTGAAGAGACAGGAGGCAAAGCATGAGCGGGGTGGGAGGCAAAGCAGAGGCCATTTCCATGCTGAAGGAGAATGGAAAGACCCCACATTTTCCCCATCAGCCACTGCCAGGACAGGGCTGGGCAGTGAAGGGCACGACTGGGACCCAACGGGGACCCTGGCAGGAGGGCACTGCTTGTAGTATACAAACCCTCCCGTGGGACCCACGGGCCCACCCCCAGCCAAGTAACCCTTCTGCTTCCCTGCAGCCCCAGATGGGAACCCCATCCATGCCAGCCGGGATCTGACCCATGCACCTATTACTACCTTCCTCTGCCTGACAGATGGGACCCATGAGGCCACCCCAGCCCAGTATCGCCATCCACCCTTCAATCCGATCCATGGGCCCAGTATTCCCCCAACCCCGGCCTCCTCTGACCAGGGCAGTGGACACCTCCCACAGTGCTGCTTCCACTCACCTCCATGTACGTGCTGACAGCATCACCCAAGGGATCGATTGACTCAATGCACAGATGATTTGTGGGTTCATTCTGGGGAAGTGACAGATCCCCAAAAGAAGCCAGGAGTCCTGAGCCACAGAGCCTTCCTCCCACCCCTTCCCTCCTTCCCTCAGCTAGAAACAGGACCCAGGAGTCCTCCCAAACCATGCCCCTCACTATGGCATGCTGGACAGCACTCCTTTCGAAGAGCCAGAGCAGGGCACAACCTGCAAGTCCTGGTCCTCACGCCTGCTCTGCTCTAACGCGCTTCCTTCCCAGAGCAGCGAACCCGACACAGCCCCGTTCCCATCCCCTGGATCCATCAGGCTCCCTGCAGGTCAGCTCAGCAAACATCACACGGGCTGTCTGCCCCCCGGGGAGGAAAGAAAAGGGCCCTGAGATAAGTGGGGTGAAAGGAGCGTCCAATCCCTCCTCCTTCCCCAAAATGCCAGGATCCAACTTCCCACCCACCTCCCTCCACTAACAGCAGCTCAAGGTCCTGTGCTCCCACCCAGGGCAAGGGCAATGCGCTCCCACCCAGGGCAAGTCTCCGCTCCCCGCCCCAGCTCTTCCCTGCATGGCCAGACCCACGGCGCTCCCAGGGCCACAGCTCCAGCCTCTCCCTGACTTCTTCCTCAGTGGCCAGCCCTCACTCCTGGATTCCCAGCCTGTTTCCCCTTTGCCTCAGCCCTCACATCCTGATCAGCCCCCTGCACCCTCAGGCCCTAGCTCCTCCATACTCACCCTCTCCCCCCTGCCTGGAAGCCCCAGCCCCACACCTGACAGCCTGCAGATCTGCATGGTGAGGGCATGGCTCTCAAGGCTGAAGCGCCCCAGGCACTTGTGAGCATCCTGATAGGGCAGGTGGATTTGTTTCGGCCACGTTCTCCTCCAAATCGGACGTGGTGATCTGGTGCAGAATGACACTAATTCTACAACGCCGTGAAGTAATGTATCTTGCAGCATTTCATTTTGAGCAAGATAACGAAGAATACCAAACAGCGGTGGTTCCCCTACTGTAATGCACTTCTTTGATCGTAAAAGGTCTCTCTCTAAAGTACTCTATTGCTCATGTATGATAGTGGATTTACATGATTCTGCTTATTACACATTTATAGCTAGACAGTGTCAAGAAAATCCTGAGCCTTATAGTAGAATAGGGTAAGTCCTGCCTGGATCTTGTCCATCATCAGGTATGAAAGGCCAGCTCCTTCCTCCTCTTCACTCTCCCCCAAATCTGAACCTCCAACATTTTCATCTTCGTCTTCTTTGTACTCTCCTGATGGACCAGCTTCGTCTTCATCTGCTTCATCCTCCTCATCCCCCTCTGAAAGGCAGGTAAATTAATTCCTTACAGCTTTGCTTAAACCTCAAAGGCTTGTTTGTAAACTAATCTTAAATGATTTTCTGAAATCTGACTCAATTCAGCTACAAAACCTTCTCCAGAAATCTTTAAAAAAAGACAGGACTAGAAGTAACATCCCACTTTTTCCTCTTTCTATAGGAAGAGAAAACACAGAACTGAATGTGCCACAGCATCGAATATGAGATGATGGGTACGGAAAAAAAAAAGCTTTTGGTACCAGCAATAAAATAACTGCTTTTATATAGTTATATCTCAGTGTAAAGATGTGTACTCATGTTTTCCTAAGTGCAGCTCTCCTTTAACCGTGCACAGCATCCACGACTACATTCCTTGCAAGTGCATTGCCCGCCCCCCGCATTACTCAATAGGAGCAGTATGTGATACTGCCCTTCACCTGACACACGTAGCTGATTTGTGCTCCAGCACTTCCACAGTCACTTTAGTCTCAATTTTGTATTTAGATCCTGACTGAATGGCATAACTAATGACTGCATGTTTAGAGAAGTTACCCTCATCATCTTCATCTTCTGAGTTGGGGGCCTCATTACCTTCCTGATCAAATCAATCTAGGTAGGTGATCTCCTGAAGCAGCTCAAAAATCCTTTCCCTGTAATCCTTCAGGTTTGTGATGGCACAGCTGAAGAAGTCCAGGTCTTCATTTTTTTAAGGTTTTGCTAAAAATTAATTAAAATTGCTCACGGAGATGAAATAACTACTTGGTACGTCCAAGTACTGCTCTGCTGCCTCCTAAATGTCACTGACTTTGCTGGCTACCTCCCACCACCTGTTCTCCGTTGCTGTTTCCCATTGTACAGAGCTCATGTAAGAAGTCTTCGTGCTGACAATCAACATCCCTTCCCCAGAAGATCAGACACTCTCTCTACGCTCCCTTTGAAACAGGTTTGACCCACTTTCCATCCCATTGAAATGTGTGTCTTTGCTGCTGGATGCCCCAAAAGTACGTGTCTTCAGAAATACGATCCTATAATCACCCAGGGAGATGCAAAGCTCTCCCATTCTCTGAGGTCGGCACAGCCAACTGTCCCAGCGCCGATCCTGCCATGCCTGGTGCACAGACAGCTTTCCATGGCCTGAATGGGGCAGCTGTGGATGTGACGACAGAGGTAATCCTGCTTAGAGTAGATCCGGGTTCTGCAGTCCATTGTAGTCACGAGTCGGCTTGTGTGAGTAGGAAGCTTCGGAGCCACCTCGGAGACCCGGCCATAGGGTATAATGGGGAATCAGTGAAATATCGACAGCTTTGTTGTTTTTTTGTCTGATTTGGGTGAAACTTGCAGGGATGGTAGCCCCTGTTGAGAGCATGAAGCCTGCCACGTTTCAAGAAGATCGGTGCAGGGGCTCGGGGGAACTGCACCCCACATTCTTGAAAGCAAAACTCACGTCACGTGTATGTGTTACGCCACAGCCGGGTGAAAACTGCAGGGGCGGTAGCCTCGCCGAGGCCATGAAACCTGCCAAGCTTCAAGACGATTGGTGCAGGGTTTTGGGGGAACTGCACCTCAAGCTGCTGACAGGCAAAACTCGTGACATAGATGACCGTGTGTGTTAAGGTGCAGCGGGCTGGAAACTGCAGCGATGGTGGCCCCTGCTGCGGCCACGAGGCCTGGCAGCTGGCGAGGAGATCGGTGCAGGGCTTCTGGGCTCGGGGGCCTGCACCTCTGGCTGCTGACAGGCAAAACTCGTGACATGGGTGCTCGTGCAACTGTGGCTGTTTTGAGGCATGGGACCTGGGATCACCGCAGGCCCGGCTGTTACCAGTTACCAATTAATCATGATTCCCTCAGGGACCAGCTCAATACACAGCACCAAGAACAATCCACCGCCCCAAGACAGACCCCGTCAGTGCACTTAACAAAAGATGAAGCCTCTTCAGACAATCTACAGGAAAACCGGTCTCAGTTCTGCGCATCTCCATTTGATTTTGTAAGCATGAGTGCCTTGAGGCTGGCAACAACCAAAATGGCTCAGGATTAAAAAGTTAAGAGAAGATGTGAAGATGCCGTTTCATAGACACCTTGTTGTAAAAGGAAGAGGATTGGAAAAAAAGAAAATAAAACCCCATAATTTCAAGCTGGCTCCTACGTGTCTGGTTATTCCTTAAAACTTGATGTTTTTCCTGGTTGTTAATCCATTTCTTGAGACGTTCCAAACCAGATAACCCCTGGTCACTGAGAAAGGTCATTCATTTAAATTGAAACTGTTATATAATAGGATTTTCCCTGTCACTTATGGCTTGGGACCCTCTTGATTTACACAATTAAAAGAATGCTTTGAAGAGTCTGGACTAAGGGGATAAGAAAGCTGTAAAGCAGCAAACAGGGTGCTTCAAGAGAAGAAAATCTCTCTGACATCACCCGCTGTTGTTCCCAAGAAGCTGGCAGAAACAGATCCTCTCCCTTCAAGGATCGTGCTGGGAACTTTGCTTGTCATCAGATCACCCGAGTGCCTGGGAACAGTGACACCCCAGCTCTCGCTCTCTCTTTCTCTCTTTTTCTTTTTGTCTCTAGGCATAGCTTTCTGAACCAAAATTGTATTAGTTAAGCTTCAGCTAAGTTTCCCCAAATACTCAATTAAACCAGGGGAATATTGTAATTGTTTTCTTTGTTTTCCCTTGCATGTCTCTTACTACTAGTACCATTATAAATTGGATATGCTTCACAATAAATAACTTTTATAGTCAAACTGGAGGTAACTGGGTGTATTTTTCCTTCTCTACTTCCCTTCCCCACTTGCTCTGCAGCAACGCTTCTTTTACCTAAGCCAAAGATCCCTGTCAAGCCCAGAAATACTGCGGGGTCCGCTCATCAAGAGGCTACCACTACTACGACAGTTAGGGCAAAAGATTGGGACGTGCTGAGTTTGAGACACATAAGGGGATCAGCTTGTATAGGCTGATTGGCCCAGTTTGGCTCAGGCGTGCCCTAATGAACTGAGAGCTGGCCCATGAGGGTGTCAGCTGGACACCCAGCCGGATTCAGAGGGATTCTGTTCACTGAGTGCTGGTGTCTGACTGCAGTGTAGTGTTCCCTTAATGAACTGATTCCTGGCACATGAAGGTGTCAGCCTGTACATGCTGATCAACCCGGCCGGGTCAGGCGTGTCATGTTAGTGTGTGTGTGTGCGCGTGTGTGTGTGTGTGTGCATTTGACTGATTTAGTGGCTGGAGGAACCCAGCCCCATTGAAACGGAGTCCTGCAAGATAGCTCCATCGGGGGTGAGGACTTGCAGAAGGCAGAGATACAGCTCCGTACAAAAACACAGGTAACACGAGCAGCACATTGATAGAATTGCAAAGACCCTAGAAATGTACCCCTAATAAATGAGCACACCCCAAAGTGACAGGCAAATCTGGTAACAGCTGGGATCATGGCTGGAAATCCATTTTGGGCCACCCCACACCATCTGGGCCAGGCAAGACACTGGTCATCAATTCAGTCTGTAATCTCAGCCTAAATGCTGGGTCCTTAGTCAAGCATGTATACTTAGTACCATGGGAATGGGGGGCTGTTAGTTGGCAGCCTGGTATGAAGAAACCACGCTCTGGTCCGGGCCAGACTGGTCAGTGGTGTCCGGGAGAGTCCCCCGGTGCCATAGAGGCATGGTGTGGGGTGGCCCAAGAAGGATTTCCATCTCTAATCCCAGCCCATGAGAAATTCCTTCCTTGAGCCTGTCTACTTAGTACAGTGGGGATGGGGGAACTGGCCCAAACAGTATTTCCAGCCATAACCCCAGTCCAAAACCAGGTCCTTATTTGGGTCCATGTACTTAGTACCATGGGCACGGGGGGCTGGCAGTTGGCAGCTTGGCACGCAAAAACTGCACTTTGGGCCAGGCAAGACTCTGGTTGGGGGGTGTGGGATAGTATCCAGTGCCACAGAGGCATGGTATGGGGTGGTCCAAAGAGGATTTCCTGTCAACCCAGCCCAAAACCCAGTTCCTTATTCAAGCCCATATACTTAGGACAGTATTTGTGGGGGCTGCCAGTTCATGGCCTGGCACAACCAAACCATGTCTTCAGTCAAGTAGGAGAGCAAGGGGATGTAGCTCAGTGGTAGAGCGCATGCTTTGCATGTATGAGGTCCTGGGTTCAATCCCCAGCATCTCCACTTTTCATGGGGCAGCAGGGCAGGCCCTACAGACAGGTTAGAAGGTCTCAACCTATTCAGCCTCCACAAGAGAAGACTGAGAGGGGATCTGGTGGCAGTTTACAAACTCCCCAGGGGGGACCAGAGAGAACTGGGGGAAGCTCTGTTCCCCCCAGGCACCCCCCAGGGTTACTAGGAATAACACCCTCCAATTGTTAGAGAAAAGGATCAGTCTGGACACCAGGAAACATTACTTTACACTTAGGGCTGCCAGGCTCTGCAATGGGCTCCCAAGGGAGGTGGTGCTCTCCTACCTTGGGCGTCTTCAAGAGGAGGCTGGGTAGATATTTGGCTGGGGTGACATGATTCTGGCACCCATTCCTGCCTGAGGGAGGGAGTCAGACCTGATGAGCTGCTTAGGTCCCTTCCACCCCCAAGTACTATGATACTATGACTCCGGTCAGAGATGACCAGGAGAGTCCCCTGGTACAACAGGGACATGCTGTGAGGTGGCCCAAAACAGATTTCCAGCCATAATCCCAGCCCAAGATCCACTTCCTTATTCAAACCCACATACTTAGCACCGTGGCTGGGGGGAGCTGTCCGTTGGCATCCTGGCAGGGCCAAACCACGAGTTGGGCCAGGCAAGCTGTGGTCAGGGATGTCCAGGGGAGTCCACTGGTACCACAGAGTGACAGCGTGGGGTGGCCCAACAAGCATTTCCATCTCTGATCGCAGCCCAAATCCCAGTTCTTTATTCAGGCCCCTGTAGTTGGTGGCGTCTGGGTGGACGATCAGCTGGCAGCCTGGCACAGCCAAACCGTTTCCTGGGACCGGCAGGACTCTGCAGAGATAACCAGGTGAGTCCCATGTGCCACAGAGGCATGGTGTGGGCTGGCCCAAGAAGGATTTCTAGCTGTGATCCCAGCCCTAAATCCAGGTCCTTATGTGGGTCCATATACTCAGCACAGAAGCTGGCACGCTGTCGGTTTGCAGTCTATCACGGGCGAGCCGCGTTCTGGGTCGGGCAAGACGGGTGAGAGACGTCCAGCAGAGTCCCCGATGGCACACAGGTCTGTCATGGGGTGGCCCAGGAAGGATTTCTGGCTACCCACTTGTGACATGGGTGCTCGTGCAACTGTGTCTGTTTTGAGGCATAGGACCTGGGATCACTGCAGGCCTGGCTGCTACCAGTTACCAATTACCTGGGATCATGGGGTGGCCCAAGAAGGATTTCTGGCTATAATCCCAGCCCAAAAACTAGTTCCTAACTCATGCCCATATATTTAGTACAGGGGCGGGGGGTGTCAGCTGGCAGCCAGCACGGCCAAACCGCACTTTGGGCCGGGCAACGCTGTGGTCAAGGTGCTTTGGGACAGTCCCCTGTGGTGTCAACAGGCAGTTTGGGGTGGCCCAAGAAGTATTTTGCCCCATAATCCCATCATAATCTGACCTGTATTTAGGGCTCTGGACTTGATGGATATTATTTTGCATATTAATTAGCAAATATGCAATGAAATTATATTTAAGATGTGTAATTCATTAACAACAAGCTTTGATTGGGTCTAGATTAGCTTTGAGAAAGGAACTGGGAATAAGCAACCACCTTTAGCCTGTTAGGTGGGATGGAGGAGCCGGGGCCCTGCCGGCAGCTTTGGGTGTCTCCCCAGCCCCCAAAAAAGCAGTCTGAGATTTATTTATTTATTTTTAAAAGGATTTTTACCTCCCCAAAAACTCACCCCCGACACAACCAAGCAATGCACGGAGGGCGAATTGCAGCGGGTGACCCAGACTCAGAGTTAACTGAAGAAAAGGGGAGGAGAAAAGAAAAGAAGTCGTTCACCTCCATCGAGTGCAGAAAACACACCGGCTTTCAAACACAGGAATACTACATAGCCAGTCACAGTAATGACAATACTATATAAAGAATAATTAAGATGTAGCAGTACCGCAGTAATAGCGATTAGCCGATGCCCAGCCCAGGGTTTCTAGCGCCCACGCAACTGGTTTAAAAGAAGCTGGATGTGCAGAGCGCGTTGTGCACGCCCAACGGATTTTAAAAATCATTTCATTCATGTCATGATAATAAATTTAAAAATCATCTTATTAACGTCATGACGATCGTGCACCGCTAGAAGGAGAAATATTAGAATAGTAAGCAACATGAGCGTTAATTAGCACTATGTAAACCTACGGTGATTAGTGAGCAGCCACGTGTAAAAGGTAGCACTAAGCATCCAGGAGGCGCGGAGAAGGCGGGTCCCGGCTGTTCTGGGGCCGGGGTGGGGAGGGAAGGAGCAGGCGGCCCCGGGGCTCCCGCATGCCGGCTCGGGGCACGTGCAGCGCCGTGTGGGCGGGCGGGCGGGCGGCTCCGCGCTGCCTCCCCGGGCGCATCTCGAGCCCCTGCCCGAGCCCGGAGCGGAGCTGCGCCTCCCCCGCCGCTGCCCCCGGCCGCAGCGCCCCGCTCCTCCGCGCCCGCACACCGGGTCCCGCGCACCCCGACTAGGCCACGCCCCCTGGGGCGGAGCTCCGCGCTCCTCCGCGGCCGCTCCTGCACTGCGTGTCCCGCGCACGGCGCAGGCGCGCCTTCGGCCAAGCCACGCCCCCCGGGCCGGCAGGGCGGGGGCGGGACCAGGGAGGAGGCGGGCGCTTAATCTTTCCATGCCGGCGTTCATTGGCTGGGAGGCGCTGCGCGGGCCGGCAGCCGATTGGGTGCGGTGGACGCCCGTCTGGGCTGAGAGCTTTTAAATACGACTGTAGCCGCCATAACGCGCCACGCGGTCGGGGAAGCTGGTCGCGGGCGGGTGTTGGGGTTGTGGCCTGACGGATCCCGGGCCCTCAGCCCAACAAGGGGTTTTTGAACCAAAAGCTTGCTTAAAATTTTTTTTCCAACTATTTAAGTTGGTCTAACAAAAGATGAGATTCACCCAAAGAACCTTGTCTACCTAATAATACTCTCACGGACTCATGGTTCCCCTGGATGCACTGGATCTAAAGTGATTTCATCCAAGAGAGGAAAATTGGCCAAGTTACTGGAATTGCCTCTTCTTCCCCAGAGAGCCAACTTCTCTTGAAAGGATTTGACTGTTTTGTCCTCCAAGGTAGTCACTTCTTCACCTGGGACTGAAATGTTCAACGAGTTTGGACTGAAATGTTCAACGAGTTTAGAATTGTGAACACATCTGCGAGGGATGCCAAACAACCCGCAAAGTTCGGACCTATGAAACACTGAAGCAGAATTGATCCATTTTCATGCAGAAACATTTCAATTAATCTCAAAGTTCAAAAACTCTTGTCAGAACTTTTTGTCCGGATAACCAGCGTACTTCTGTGTGAAGCAGAAGTCAGTGTGTTCAGACCCAACCTCTTCCTTCGCACAGCGCTTTGAACATGCAGTGATTCAATGCCCTTGCTCTGATCCAGTTGACGGCCTGGATGACAACATCCAACACGACTTTCAAATAAGAGGGAGGAGAATGCAATGACTAGAGATCACATTTGGATTCACCTTCTTGACGAGAGCGGTGAACTCTGAATATTTCCCCAGCATAGCAGGAGCACCATCAGTACAAATAGCTCCTACAAGGTCCCAGGAAAGGCTGGAAAAAAATTAATTCATCGTAGCCATAATGTCTGCTACCTTTGTTATTTCTTTCAGGAGTTCACAAAAGAGAAATTCTTCTTTGACTTGATTCTCATGCGCATATCAAGCAAAAACGAGAAGTTGTGCGCAATTTGAGACATCAGTTGATTCATCCAACTGCAAGCCAATTTTACCAGACTTCTTGGCTTGCTCCACTACTTGTTTGCGTATGTCTTCTGACATGTCCTTGATTCGGTCGTGAATGGTGTTGTATGGGGGATCTGTGCTATTTTTAGTTTTGCATCTTTACCACACATCAGCTTGGCTATTTCCATGGCACGGTTTCACCAGGGTCTCTGCGATGGTATGCAGCTTTTTTTCTGTGGCCATCCTTAATGCCATGCGATAACAAGCCGCCAGCGCTGGCTTCTGAGGAGTAAAGTGTGCTCGTTTCAAGTTGTGATCGCTTGATTTTTAATAAAGCTTCTGGGTCTTTAGTATTTTCAGAGTGAACAGTCTGAAGGTGCTCTTTAAGTTTAGATGGCTTCATATATCCATTGCAAAGTACTTTTTGAGCGAAGGAAGCATTGTGGATTTTATAAATCATCTGTATCAAGCATGAACATAAAGCCAAACTGCACATGCGAATCCTAGTAATAACACTTCTTTGACATGATAAATCGATGGACGAAGCAAGAATTCAGTCCCTGAAAAATAGTGCAAAGTCAAACCCTTAAAATATACATCATAGGTTGGTAACAATGTAAAATTGAACATAGGTACTTACCAAAATGAAAGGAAAAAGCAGATGTATACTGTTACTTGCGTGGAACCGCCACGTGCATAAAAAAAAGACGTAAAAAACTCAAATGCAAACACAACAACTTCGAACACACAACTATGTTCAAAGACTTGACTACACAACTGAGTGACAGGTGTTTGGAGCAACGTTTCTGGTGCAAGGTTGAGGCATGGAGCAGGAGTAGGATATCTGGTTTCCATGCACGTGTGCATTTTAACGACAGTAAACCCCCAGCATTTTCACATTTTTTAGGCCCTTCGACCTGTGTTAGACGGTGTATGAAATATATCTCGTGTACCCCCGATGAGGCTTCATGTACCCCCTGGAGGTACATGGAGCCTGGTTCAGAACCGCTGGTCTAGAACTTGATTCTCGATCGGGGGCCGCAGCAAACCCAATTCACAAGAGAAAACTAGAGGTTTCAAATGGGAATCTGTAGTATTAAAAACAGCTCTGCTCTGTCTGTGGCGATTGATCTTTCTGAGCTCTTTGCAACAGAAAAATTATTCTTACATCAAAAAATGAGCGAAAATTAAGCGCAGGCATCCTCCATGGGGGGCCTTGAGTCTAATGGCCAGTACTTGGGCATCTGGTGTGTGAGGTACTTCAGATTGAGACAGGAGATGAGGAGTTTCACAGATCTTCCAAGCAAACTTTTTAGAAATTCCTGCAAGTTAGCTTGTGGTATCATACCCCGTGACAGCATGAAAACCCAGCAGTCCGTCCCTTAGTTCATCACAGCACTCCACCGCGTGCACAGCAATGTATTGTTAGTTCTTGATGGGCTTGCTCTCATCCACAGCTCACTGCTGAGACGA